>NC_068450.1:51979205-52279205 GCF_023373465.1 Oncorhynchus keta
TAGTGAAGACATCACAACTATGAAATAACACAATTGAAGTCATGTAGGAACCAAAAAAGTGTCAAACAAATCAAACTATATTTTATATTTCAGATTCTTCAAATAAATGCTTCACAGAGTAAAAATAACAGACACATCTGAACATCAACTGTTCACAGGAGTCTACGTGAATTAGTCCTTCATGGTCCAGTTGCTGCAAAGAAACCACTGCTGAAAGACACCAATAAGAGAAACACGAGCAATGGACATTAGACTGGTGGAAATTTGTTCTGGTGACCAAATTGACGATTTTTGGTTCCAACTGCTGTGTCTTTGTGAGATGCGGTGTGGGTGAACAGATGATCTCCGCATGTGTATTTCCATCCATAAAGCATGGAGGAGGAGGTGTTATGGTGTGGGGGTGCTTTGATGGTGACACTGTCTGTGATTTATTTAGAATTCAAGGCACACTTAACCAGCATGGCTACCGCAGCATTCTGCAACGACACGCCATCCCATCTGGTTCGGGCTTAGTGGGACTATCATTTGTTTTTCAACAGGAAAATGATACAACACACCTCCTGGCTGCATAAGGGCTATTTTACCAAGGAGAGTAATGGAGTGCTGCATCAGATGACCTGCCCTCTACAATCCCCCTACCTCAACCAAGTTGAGATGGTTTCGGATGAGTCAGACCGCAGAGTGAAGGAAAAGCAGCCAGCAAGTGCTCAGCGTATGTGGGAACTCCTTCAAGACTGTTGGAAAAGCATTCCAGGTGAAGCTGGTTGAGAGAATGCCTAGAGTGTCATCAAGGCAAAGGGTGGCTTTTTGAAGAATCTCAAATATAAAATATATTTAGATTTGTTTAACACTTTTTTTAGTTACTACATGATCCCATATGTGCTATTTCATACTTGTGATGTCTTCACTATTACTCTACAACGTAGGAAAATAGAAAAAATCTAGAAAAACCTTGAATAAGTTGGTGTCCTAAAACATTTGACCGGTAGTGTACATCTCAGTGGACAACAGAATCTTCAATTCACTTGTCTTTGTCAAAGTGATGGCCTACATTTGTACGAAACACCTAACACATATCTACTTAAGGCCATTCAAATGACACGTTACTATATCATGTTAATATAAATAAGACCCCGTGAGAAAATGTCTACACTGAATATGAAACTGTCAAACAGATTATGTCTGCTTGATAAAAGGGTTAACAGTAACACTCCTCCCCGGACTACTGTCAAGGTTTGCAGGTTTGTGTTATGTTGGTTCATGTGAATGAAGTAATTACAGAGCAGGTCGGGCCCGGTCCCGGGTAGTGATAGGCGCTCTCTGTCTACCCGCAATCCCTCTTGTCTCGCTCTCTGAACGTCGAGACGCACGCCCCATTCCACAGATGGTCCCCAGTCGATCAATTAAAAACAACGCTTTGGTAAAATAATTTGCCGACATTTGCTCCTATTAAACAGACGTTTCCACTGCCGCTGAAAGGTACAGAGAAAGGTATAAAAAAGAACTCTGTTTACACAGTTACTTATGTGAGGTGTTTCCTGTTGCATTTCAAAGTTACGCATGTCCATAGCAATTACAAGAGGTGGGCCCCCTCATGAATCAAATATTTTGAATGTTCATTTGGATTTTGATCTCTTCGTAATTCACGGTAGGTTGCGTAGTTGGCCTCTAATCATCGCAGCCATGATGCTGTGACATATCGTCAAAACAGTGAAAAGGAATGGACTTTCATATGTACTGGAAGAGGATTGACAGACGAAGCAGCCCGGTGATCAGTGAAAGAAAGTTATATTCCCTGTACAAACGGAATACATCGGCGGTTCTGGGATTGAACTTTCCTTTATGTTCATTTTTGAAACACCTTTCTTTGTTTCATACAAGCAAAAAACCAGATCAACAGCGATTGCGCTTCGATTGATGACTTCACACACAGAAGTATTTTCACTTGGCTACTTTTGGATGCCTTTGAAGGCTCCCGGAGTTGGAATATTGATTTTTTTTATCCCACTTACGAAAGAAGCACAAACCCGCATTTTGGACGGAGCCTTCATGTGTCCTACCTAATCATCAAAACCATACAGAACCTAGTCCAGCAACCTTTCTCTCTGATCACCACTCGGCTGACTTACTAGCACGATAAATACATTCTCCTCCTAAACCTGATGTCTTCAACAGTGGAATTAAATGTGTTTTAGGGAAGGGAAGGGAGAAGAGAATAGGGGCGACAGACAGACATACGGTGCTCAATGGTAGACGGCTTGTCAGGATTAGAGCAACAGGGCTAGTAAAATCTATTCCTGATTAGGTGACTAGCCTCGTTCAGCTCCAGCGCTTTACAGATTTGCCCACCTCCCCGTAACTCTGCGCTCTCTCGCCGTGCTTCGGTTGGCACTCTCTTAGACCCTTTGAAGTAAAAACTCTCACTTTAAATAAATGCCTCAGTGCTATCTACAAGCCCAACTTATGTTTCAGCTAAATTGGCTGATTTCATTAGTCAGGTGAAGGGCCTTTGAATTCCAGGCAAGAGTGGCTTTCAACAGCCTGCTAGCTGCCTTCACAAATGGTGGAGGGTGGTGCATGGAGGGGAAGGCTTGTCAGAGACTTGGGCAGCAGGTGCGAAAGGTTTTAACCGTTTCCAGCACAGATGCCAGACTGACAGAGCCTCACAGACTTTAATCCCTGAGGTATTTAATGAACTTTTTCTCTTACCCCCACTCTGATAAACTAACACTGCGTGACCATGTCAAAGTCTTCCTGGGTTGTTTTAACCGCTTTGAAGTGATCAAACCCGAGAGTACTAAAATGCTGCTGGAGACAATGAAATGTTTTGATGGATTTTGGATTTGTTTTAAATAAAATACATATGGAGGGATTTCTAAAGAGACATAAAAAATATAGTTTTTTGTTTGATTCTGAGGTGGTTATATTCTTTAGTAAATGCTGGGCTTGCACTGCACATGGAAGGGAATGCATTTCTGATTTGGATAGCACCTTTCCCTACACTATTTCCTTTCCAGCTTCAGGCTTGTAAAAAATATTATCCATAGTTTTCCAGTGTAGCAAATAGAGGTTTCACCGACTAGGCCTTGCCGTCTGAACAATTGGGAGAGCTTAAAATAAGCTCTCTTGCCTTGTTCCGATTTACCTTTCACCCGGTAATTCCAGAACTTGCACTGAAACAGTAAGGAAACGGAAGAAAAAATTGTCTTGGGGCTATTATTTTTTAGCTCCAGACATGGTGAAACAAAATGAACTCCAATGTGCTTCCTAAATGGTGCCCTACTCCCTATATAGTGCACTACTTTTGACCAAAGCCCATATGGGCCCTGGTCAACAGTAGTGCACTCTAAAGATAATAGGCTGGCATTTGGGATGCACACAAGTTCAGGTTGAGGCTTAGATTAGCCTGAGGTTGGGTTTCTCTGTGTAAGTGTGTTGGAGGTTCGGCGGCCTGAATTTCCCCTGTCTAGCCATCCCATAGCCAACGAAGTGACAAGGCAATTTGCATTACAGCCCTGACCTGAGGAACTAGCACGACCACACACGTTCACAGTAATGCATTTAAAAGCGTTGCCTCTTCTTTTTTCATTTAAGTCTACATGTGTATTCTCCTACCTAACATATTACCATTTGGGATGTAGATTTTTCTGAGCAAGGAGAATATTTAATAACAAAAGGACACTTTTTGCCCTTGCCCCTTTTAGTCATGTGTCAGTCTGCATTTGTATCTTTGCCGCGAGGCCCACGAGATCAGGTGTTGGTTAGGGACTGAACACTGTTAAAAATCAGGATTGACCTGTGACCTGGGGGCTTCAACACCAAGCACAGCAACCACAAGGTTCTTTTATTGTATAGTATGTACTGTATGTATAGTATATACTGTATATACTGTATGTACATTCCCAATGCAAGCTGCAAACAGTACAGTACAAAATGTCTAATTAAGGAGTTTTGCCAAAAATGTGGGTTTAAACATATACAGTGGGGCAAAAAAAATAAATGTCAACCACCAATTGTGCAAGTTCTCCCACTTAAAAAGATGAGAGGCCTGTAATATTCATCATAGGTACACTTCAACTATGACAGACAAAATGAAAAAAAAAATGCCAGAAAATCACATTGTAGGATTTTTAAATGAATTTATTTGCAAATTATGGTGGAAAATAAGTATTTGGTCAATAACAAAAGTTTATCTCAATACTTTGTTATATACTCTTTGTTGGCAATGACAGAGGTCAAACGTTTTCTGTAAGTCTTCACAAGGTTTTCACACACTGTTGCTGGTATTTTGGCCCATTCCTCCATGCAGATCTCCTCTAGAGCAGTGATGTTTTGGGGCTGTTGCTGGGCAACCCGGACTTTCAACTCCCTCCAAAGATTTTCTATGGGGTTGTGATCTGGAGACTGGCTAGGCCACTCCAGGACCTTGAAATGCTTCTTACGAAGCCACTCCTTCATTGCCCGGGCGGTGTGTTTGGGATCATTGTCATGCTGAAAGACCCAGCCATGTTTCATCTTCAATGCCCTTGCTGATGGAAGGAGGTTTTCACTCAAATTCTCACGATACATGTCCCCATTCATTCTTTCCATTACACAGATCAGTCGTCCTGGTCCCTTTGCAGAAAAACAGCCCCAAAGCACGATGCTTACACCACCATGCTTCTCAGTAGGTATGGTGTTCTTTTGATGCAACTCAGCATTCTTTGTCCTCCAAACACGACGAGTTGAGTTTTTACCAAAAAGTTACATTTTGGTTTCATCTGACCATATGACATTCTCCCAATCTTCTTCTGGATCATCCAAATGCTCTCTAGCAAACTTCAGACGGGCATGGACATGTACTGGCTTAAGCAGGGGGACACGTCTGGCACTGCAGGATTTGAGTCCCTGGCGGCGTAGTGTGTTACTGATGGTAGGCTTTGTTACTTTGGTCCCAGCTCTCTGCAGGTCATTCACTAGGTCCCCCCGTGTGGTTCTGGGATTTTTGCTCACCGTTCTTGTGATAATTTTGAACCCACGGGGTGAGATCTTGCGTGGAGCCCCAGATCGAGGGAGGTTATCAGTGGTCTTGTATGTCTTCCATTTCCTAATAATTGCTCCCACAGTTGATTTCTTCAAATCAAGCTGCATACCTATTGCAGATTCAGTCTTCCCAGCCTGATGCAAGTCTACAATTATGTTTCTGGTGTCCTTTGACAGCTCTTTGGTCTTGGCCATAGTGGAGTTCGGAGTGTGACTGTTTGAGGTTGTGGACAGGTGTCTTTTATACTGATAACAAGCTCAAACAGGTGCCATTAATACAGGTAATGAGTGGATTTACAGCCTCTTAAAGAAAAAGTTACAGGTCTGTGAGAGCCAGAAATCTTGCTTGTTTGTAGGTGACCAAATACTTATTTTCCACCATAATTTGCAAGTAAATAAATAAAAAATCCTACAATGTGATTTTCTGTATTTTCAGTACATTCCAAATGCAAGTCGCAAACAAAAGATATTAGAAATCAAAGACGGTGAGCAGCTCGCCCTCGTTGACAGAGAAAAATAAACGACTCTAAGAGAAAAGTGTCAGTTCCTCCTGAGCTGTCTGTCCGACCAACGACAACGGCAGATCAATAGACTTCCCAAGCATAAGACATTCCCACTCCACATTCCCATCCCTGAGCCAGGCAGCCAGGCAGAGAAATGGAAGGGTCTAGAATAAGTCAGGAGCTGAGGCACAGGTCCATCATGGCATGTGACTGAAATGAAATGAATTGTCTCCGCACACGATCGATGGCTGACATAACAGCAGTGGCGGGGCCAGTGAAAGGGAAAGTAACAGTCGAACAAGGCTTCCTAAAGTTATTACCTCCACTTCTGTCAGAAATCATGGCTTGATGCATTACACGGATTCTGTATTGTGCAGTGGACAAGGCAAACACAAATAGGCCATGGAGGGAACAGGATGATAGATGACGTTAGAATCTCAATGCTGCTATTCGCGTAGATAGATATGCTGTCAGTGACTGTTATGGACAGACACGTGAATGAAGATGTCCTGACTTGCTTGAGAAATAGAAATGTATGTAGAAAATAAACGCTGTCATCTTATAAGTATTTTCACAGGTTTGTGCATTCGGAATGTATTCAGACCCCTTGACTTTTTCACATTACAGCAAAATACTCAGCAATCTACACACAATATCCCATAACGACAAAGCGAAAATATTTTTTTAAAACACAGCATATAAAAAACATATGGAAAAAACACAACAGATACAGTATTTACATAAGTATTCAGACCCTTTCCTATTAGACTGTTTCCGTTTATCATCCTTGAGATGTTTCTCCAACTTGATTGGACTCCACATGCGGTAAATTCAATTCATTTGACATGATTTGGAAAGGCACACACCTGTCTATATAAGGTCCCACAGTTGACAGTGAATGTCAGAGCAAAAACCAGGCCATGAGGTCGAAGGAATTGTCCGTAGAGCTCCGAGACAGGATTGTGTCGAGACACAAATCTGGGGAAGATTAGCAAAAAAGGTATGCAGCATTGAAAGTCCCCAAGATCACAATGGCCACCATCATTCTGAAATGGAAGAAGTTTGGAACCATCAAGAGACTTCCTAGAGCTGGGCTATCGGGGGTGAAGGGCCTTGGTCAGGGAGGTGACCAAGAACCCGATGGTCAATCTGACAGAGCTCCAGAGTTCATCTGTGGTGATGAGAGAACCTTCCAGAAGGACCTCCATCTCTGCAGCACTCCACCAATTAGGCCTTTATGGTAGATTGGCCAGACGGAAGCCCCTCCTCAGTAAAAGGCACATGGGGGACTGGGAGACTTGTTAGGGTTGAAGGAAAGATGAATGGAGCAAAGTACAGCGAGATCCTTGATGAAAACCTGCTCCAGAGTGCTCTGGACCTTAGACTGGGGTGAAGGTTCACCTTCCAACAGGACAGTGAGCCTAAGACACAGCCAAGACAACTCAGGAGTGGCTTCGGGACATGTCTCTGAATGTCCTTGAGTGGCCCAGCCAGAGCCGTACTTGAATCCAATCAAACATCTCTGGAGAGACCTGAAAATAGCTGTGTAGCGATGCTCCCCATCCAACCTGACAGAGCTTGAGAGGATCTGCGGATAAGAATGGGAGAAACTCCCCAAATACAAGTGTGGCAAGCTTGTAGCATCATACCCAAGAAGACTTGAGGCTGTAATCGCTGCCAAAGGTGCTTCAACAAAGTACTAAGAAAAGGGTCTGAATACTTATTTAAATCTGATATTACACATTTTTTTGTTTTATGAATGAGCAAAAATGGGAAATGGGAAAAAAAAATATATATATATACTGTATATATGTATATAAATATTTTATATATATATATATTTATATATATATATATATATGTATATACAAAATCATATAATGTCAGTAATCAAATATTATCAGAATATGAATGTATGTGTTTTCTAAATAAAATGCCCAATAATTTATAACACCCCTAAAAAAGAATACGTAGTGAAGACCACACTATTTATCCATGGCTCTTCTTGTCTTCCAAATGCAAATAGCGACATTCCTAGATTATTATTTTCACATGGAGCTCTTCTCCCACACAGGTCAGGACAGGAGTGGCCAGTAGTGTGACCTGGGGACCTGTCTGTTACAACTGGTCTGTTCCTGTTACTCATAGGGCTGCACACACACTGACAGGTGACAATCTCAGACTATATAATATTAGAGGTGTCAAAGTGATGGCTGTCGAAGGAAAAAGAAAACAAAATGCTTTTAAATCATTGAAGCAAATGTAGGCTACAACATAATAACGTTATGTGTGTAAACGTACCCACTGGGGAGACACTGGTCAAATCAACATTGTTTCCACGTCATTTCAATGAAATGAGGTTGAACCAATGTGGAAAAGACGTCAAATTAGCGTCTGTGCCCACTGGGTAGGCCCTATATATTACATAATTGTTCAATATGTTTGATCTTATGTTGATTTGCTCCACATTGTTAAAGATACCCAGGTCGCAGTTGTAAATGAGAACTTGTTCTCAACTTGCCTACCTGGTTAAATAAAGGTGAAATAAAAAATAAAATAAAAAAAATAAAATAAAAATAGATATTTAGTCTGTTGTATATACTGTATTGCAATTTGTTTTACAATGTTGTTGCTAGTAATTATTTGCTTAGTAGTTCATTTAAATAGCTATGCTGACTTAGTCTTTAAACTTAGTCTCTTAAACTGTCTGTCTTCCGACAAATAGCACCATTCATTATTGACCCACCTAGTGCTAAATCGTCCAATCATAATACTCTACAAGAGAAACCCTTGCAATAGCATCATAGTATATTAGTCTCAATACCAGGATCCTCCAAAATGTAGTTATTTGTAGACGGACTACACTAAGTATCCAATATGTTTCCCAACCTAGGGAACACGAAACATGAAAGCATGTTGTCTCTTAGGGTAAGTAAGGGTAAGTAATCCTTCTCACCCCCCCCAAAAAAAAAGATTTAGATGCAAGTGGCTGTTCCACTGGATGTCATAAGGTGTATGCACCAATTTGTAAGTCGCTCTGGATAAGAGCGTCTGCTAAATGACTTAAATGTAAATGTAATGTAAATGTCTCCAGCACTGTGAGGTAGGCCAGGCTACAGTAGGTAGCTTCACTGGCGCTGGCACTGTCGACTGGGCGCTGCCATATTTGCAGGAGTCTAGCTACAGATTTCCTCCCAGCGTGAGTCTGCTATCTCCATGCTGTCTGAAAAATGAGTGTTTAACCTAATGGAACTTAGGGCCTGCATCCCAAACGGCACCCTGTTCCCTTTCAAGTGCACTACTTTTGACCAAGACCCATAGGGTTCTGGTCAAAAGGAGTGCACATTAAAGGGAAATTAAAGGACGCCGTTTGGGACGCGCACTTCAGGAGGGCTCTCCCCCACTCCCTGTTGAAATATCCCCCAAATGGTGGCAGTGGTGTTAGTGGATGGACTTGGCATGGTGGCGACAGCCATTTCAGCTTGTTTCAGCCTGCATTAATCCTTGGCCGGTTTACAAAGGGGGAGCCTGCTGTTGGTAACAGGTGTCTGGAGCTCCGACTCCACCCCAAACTCCCCCTGCGCTCCCTAGCTCCCCCTGGCATGGGCTCCAGCAGGAATCGCTGTGGTCCGGCTGTAAGATGTCTTACATTGTGTGGCTCCACAACAGACTACGAATCATTATTTTGGGGGATTTAACTTGGCAAGTCAGTTGAGTCTTACAATGACGGCCTACACAGGCCAAACCCAGATGACGCTGGGCAAATTGTGCACCACCCTATGGGACTCCCAATCACAGCCGCTTGTGATACAGCCTGGATTGGAACCAGGGTGTCTGTAGTGGCGCCTCAAGCATGCAGTGCCTTAGACCGACCGCTGCGCAACTCAGGAGCTCTTGTACGGAGGGAGGCTGGGTATTGCCTGGCCCTGCCAATACCTTACCTCTCTAGTTACTTGGTCTCTCTCTCTCTCTCTCTCTCTCTCTCTCTCTCTCTCTCTCTGTCTCTCTCTCTGTGTACTACAATTAATTAGATTTGAATTTGATTTTGCTAAGTGAGTTATTTAAGCCAACATGTACAGTTATATGTACAGTTTTCATATTTCTTCTATAGAAAGGCTCCAACATCCATCCCTGCAGTAAATCTCCCCCTCTTTTCCCTTTTTCCCCCTCTCTCTTTCTCTCAGTGTGAGCCAATTCCCTTCGGAGGCTGTTCCTCCTACACACAAGAGATCAATTTGTCTTGGAGACAGGAATCCATATTTTTCTCATTGCAGGTATTGCGTCCTCCTATCCTCCTCTGTCCATCGCCCCTCCATCCCTCCCTGCTCAGACCCCCCCCGCACCCATGTGAAGCTGATTCAGCTTTCAGCCCTGCCTGCCCTGACCTTAGAGGTTTCCCCGGTTGCACTAACTGTCCTCCTGTTCTCTTCAATTTGTGGCACGTACCCATCGCCTGCCCCGCCCGACGGTGCTCCCCACGGCACATCTCCAAAGGTGTTCCATCACACTACAGTAAATGTGAAAAACTGATGCACTCAGAATGGCCCAAAAAAAAAACCTGCTTGATATCAACAGGGGAGTGGACAGGGGCATTTATAACACATTTCTCTGTTACCGTTGTCTACCTTGCAGCTAGGAGGAAGACCATGGAGGATCCCCGGTGACCCGAACCGATCAATACTACATGGGAGTTAAATTAGACCTCAAGTCAAGCACACATCTACCTTGGTCCGGCCTAAAATCCCTTGAAAATGTACTTTTTCCACTAAGTTAACCAATAACTGGATGAAATGAGAGGGAAAAAAGCAGCTGTCTTGCCTGTTTCTTATCTCCTTTTTTCGGTTCGCCACAAATGTGAGGTCTATCAGTGCAAACAGAGACCCATAATGTTGCTCTGGATTCCTTTTAAAATCACTTAAGCATGAATTAAATGCACAATTAACAGGAATTCAGAAGAAATATGACACACGCATGTGCACTTATATACGTGCATGCACACAAATACAAAGTAATATAGAATATGCATAATTCCACTGAAACAGTGATATTACATTAAAAGCTGAAAAAAAGTACGTGAAAAAAGTGAGTATTTCTATTCAGTGATTTGCATAATGTGGTTAAAACTGTGTAACACACACCGTGATACATTAGCCTTGCCAGGCAGGCGGTACTCGACATGGCACTAACACGCAGGTGAGAGCCAGACACACAGGCAGAGAAGTTGGCATGCAGCCTAATTTGTAGCGTGTCATCCCATCAAAACCTGCACAGGCTCAGACCCATTCCCCACACCTGCTGCACTTTATATTCCCTCTGAAGCAGAGTAGAACAGGTAGAGAGTGTGTGTGTGTGTGTGTGTGTGTGTGTGTGTGTGTGTGTGTGTGTGTGTGTGTGTGTGTGTGCGTGTGCGTGTGCGTGTGCGTGTGCGTGTGCGTGTGCGTGTGCGCGTGCGTGCGTGCGTGCGTGCGTGCGTGCGCTGCCAGCTGCTCTACCTCCATTTACCTCCTCCAATTGAATTTGGGTCAGGAAATGCTTGCTCTCTTGGATCAATAGGCCATGTGCACTCAACACAGCTGACACCTTACACCTGATACCCATCCAGCATCTCGATAGCTGCCATCCAACCTGCCTGGCTGGGGACCAATTACACCCGGCACAGCTACCTGAGGGAGTTCTCTTAGTCCCCTCTTATCTGGAGTGATATCTCCTAGGATTACAGGTACTTAGACCTCATTATGTCTGCTCTATTACCTGTCAATGGTCCCGCAAGCCAAGGGCGGTGTCTAGTTCTCTAATGTTTGCACAACAACAAGTCTAGGCTAACTTTCGGGCTTGTCTTCGCGTTAGGCACGATTACACGCTCAGGGGAAAGGCAAGCGGATAGTTCTGCCTGACAGACACGCTTAAACTGCCAGGTGAAAGGTAAGTCGATAGGTCTGACAGACTAGACACACGCGTGCCGGATACCTTTTTCTATGCCAGATTAGAGCCTGCCAGATTAGAGCCAGATTAGAGCCCGGGGCGCTGAGAGGGTAATTGATGCTGACAGAAGTACCTGTGTAGGATTCCGCTGTTCACTACCTGCCACTACTTTCCTTTATCGCCTTCTGTTAAAATCTCAACAATTAAATCAGGGAGAAAAGTACATATAGATGTATTTATCTACCAAACCCTTCCTTCTTCTGACTGAGGGAACACCTGGCGTTCTGCCTGGTCTCCTCTAGCGGTGGTGGTGTCTGTAATGTCGTATCTATAACAGCCCGCAGGTTCATAGAATGGCACGCTACACTGGAAAGCAGGTAGGGGAAAGAGAGTTATTGTTAGGAAAGAGAATGAACAATATACACTACCTTGATCACAGGAGTCGTTAAGACATTAGTAATCATTTTGAATCAACATGGGTAATGTCAATTTTTTGTTTATTTCTTATTTCTTTAACACATGTATTTGACAGGGACAGTTACTCATCCTCTAATTTCTAGCACATTTGAGACCAACACTTGATGCCGTAATGCAGATGATTTCGTTCAGAACTAATCGATCGAAAGTGAACAAGAACAAAAACAATCCCAAAATAAATTCATCCCTTCATCACCCAGGTGGCAGGAATCCCCAAGGTATTATCATTTCATTTAATTGAAAACAGCAACCTGTTATGACAAACAATAATAACCCCCCCAACCAACCACAAACACCTGGCCTGGACACCAAAATAGAAGATGAGCGTTGGTAGCTAGCTAACAATGATTAGTTATTTTACCAGCACCAGGAGAGGAAACCAAACAACCACCACCACCTGATTTCCATATTCCACTCTACCTTCCTCCTCTCCCCTCCACTTCTGTCCTGGCCCCCTCTCCCTTCTCACTATCAATAGCCAGGCACCTGCTTCCTGCCACCACCACACAAAGAGAAGCTAGGCCCTCCGTGGCCGCCTGCACCTGTAAGTGCTTATGCATGACGTACCAATGTTACCAACTCGTCATTTCTGAGCTTCAAAAGCCGGCCATTAAGCTCTTAACAGGACACCACTGTTGTTGTCGTCGGAAGCTTCTGGATGGGACACTTTCCAAGACAGGGACAAGCGTTTCCAAACACCGAGGCAGAGCGGAGAACACGTTCAGGAACCAGCACCTCCAGTGTTAGCCAATAGCTGTGTGTCAGTGCTTTCAGCTTCCGCCAGCAGTTCAATGGAAATGGGAGCCGGCGGTGTAGTGAGGCAATGTAGTGTGTGTAGTGTGTGTTGTAGTACAGTCAAGGATGGAAGGACAGGGGATTAATGCCAATGCAATGTTTCCCTGTTTACGGGAAAGTGGTATTGATTTGATTTAGGAGGGGGAAAGGTTAGTCTTTCCAGCCACTGGTTTTAGGTCAGCTGTGTGTGTGTGTCTGTGTGTGTGTGTGCGTGATGGTGATGTGGGTAGTAATGACACCTCACTAGGGGGAGGTGGGGAACTGGTCAAGCAGGAAATAGAGACATTCTCTGGCTGGTTGCCGAGTGACGTTAGGCCTAATGCCGGCGTGAAGTGGAGTGGACTTTCGATGGCGATCAGCTGTGGCATAGTCTGACACTCACTGCTCCGTTAAACCACCTCAGCTGACAAACAGGTGGGTGGAGCCATGTTGTGAGGTTTATGGTCAGCCCTCTGCCACCTGAACTCGAGCTAGTGATTTGCAAGGTAGTCACAATAGCTGTGTAGGTTCTGCATGCACATGTATTTTTCGATTATGATGATGCTATAGCCACTGGTGAAATAAATCATGCATTTGGGGGATATTTAAGAGCTATTATATATGTATATATAGACATCTTTGGTATTCTTCAAAGATAATTTTCAATGTAAACTGAATTATACAGGGATAATGCAATGAATAATAATTCATTGCATGTACAGTAAGGTGAAATTGTGTATTTCAACCACCGTGAACTATAAAAATCACAGTTTTAGCCACTGTTTTAAAACTTGCCATAAAACTAAGGTAGCACACAGAAAATAAACCCGTGTAATGGTCCACAACAAGGGAAAATATGTTCATTTTTACATCAGGTATGACAGGATCACACCCTCACCAGACTTGTTTGAGACCTTGTTTTTTTCTTGCTCTCTTCTCCCAGTTTCTGTCATTTCAAAAAAAGGTGCCGTCGCCATCTGACAGTAATTAACAGATTACAAAAATACCCCTGCTTTAACTTGAGGTGGGAAATCACAAAGCCAAGTTATTTTCTCATTAATTTACTGTCGTTTGCTCTCTTTACGCCGGGAGGGGGGGTGCGGGTGGGGGCGTAGACGGTTAGACGTACAGTATGCTTCGACCTGAGAGAAAACCTTTATAAGGCCACTATACTGCTTCGTAGGACATTTACGCTGCAGACAAATAAACCATCAAGTTACTGCTTCTTTCATGCAGATTGTTTTCACTCCAGCCAGGCTGTGTTCAGTAGCCTATTAGTTCAGCCCTTAGAACCCACATATCAATAATCTAACTGAGCCTTGAAACTGCCACAGATAACTAATATGTGTGTAGAGCGAACACATAGGCACTATACAGTAAACATGGTAATACTGTATATGGACATGCCAGTCGAGGCTACTGATATTCTTATAGCATACCATTGTGATGCTACTGAAGTTGTTGACCAGTATTTGGTGAAGCTAGCAAGTGATGGCGGATCAAGGCAGTTGTAATAATATAATAATATATGCCATTTAGCTGACGCTTTTATCCAAAGCGACTTACAGTCATGTGTGCATACATTCTACGTATGGGTGGTCCCGGGAATTGAAACCACTACCCTGGCGTTACAAGCGCCATGCTCTACCAACTGAGCCACAGAAGGACCACGTCCTATTGTAAGACAATAGCCCCTGTTTCAGAATAAACAATGATACATTTTTGCTATAAAGATCAAATAAAAATGGTGGGTGCTTCTATTGATCTTATTTCACTGACTGAGAGAAAGAGACGGTGCTAAACTATCCCATCGTCTTTCTCCTCTCCTCTCCTCTCCTCTCCTCTCCTCTCCTCTCCTCTCCTCTCCTCTCCCTCTCCTCTCCTCTCCCTCTCCTCCTCTCCTCTCCCTCTCCTCTCCTCTCCTCTCCTCTCCTCTCCTCTCCTCTCCTCTCCTCTCCTCTCCTCTCCTCTCCTCTCCCCACTGACTCTCCCCACAACCGAACAAAGCCTCATCACAGACACTGACAGACCTCCTGGATGCCCCTGGGGGTTTAAAACAAGAATTTGTCATTCGCATGCTTGTTCTTTAATAAAAGCAGAGGTAGCAGAAGGCCTCTAGTAAGCAGGGATGGCAAGCCCTCTCTTTGTCAAAAGTGCTTGATTTAGTGTGTTCTGATCTGCGTTACATTAATCCAGGGAATAGGTGCCATTACGCCTGCATATTTAAAACCACCTAAATGTGTGGAGCAGGTGGTGTACAATGCGTCTTGTTGTTATTAGTTCACAGTAGTCAAGATGGCAGATTTCATAATGCTTTCAAATGGCACATAACAGAGACGCCTCCCAGGACTGCCAAGAACAATTCAGCTCGGAGCCAGGGGAGAGCAGAAGGCTGTACCCTGTACCTTTTCACTCTAAACTCACTCTCTCGCTCTAGTTTAAAAGCTACACTGGGGAGTGGTTATCAAATAGATAGTAAATCAATTTGAAAACTCTGGGTTTTCCCATTGTCTTATGCCTGCATATGTGAAGATGAACATATTGTTAGGATGTTGAACAGGATGCATAAATGCAGTATTTCTTATTATCTGCTTACAATATCATTATATTGGTTTTCCTTACAGTACATACTCCACTCCTGCCATTCAATTTATACAAAGAACATAAATATTATTTTTTATTGTAGCTAGATCATTTTGTGAAAGAGAACTCTAAGGCAACGTTTGTTTTAAATCCTATTAAAAATGGATTTCAACCAATTTCACTTTTTCTTTCATATGTTGTCCTTTGGAGTGGTGTCGTTGTCTCGCCTGGGGTTGAAATAACCACCCAGATAACCACCCAGAAGAACCACCCAGATAACCACCCAGATAACCACCCAGGTGTCAGGAAGGCCTAGTAAGACTCGCTATAGCAACCTTCAGCACTGTGTTTGTAATGAAATCTAACACTTGGAAGAGAGAACTAGACAGGCCACCTGTGTTCCCCAATTGTTCACTCTCACAGTAATGAAGAAGGGGAAAAAGAGAGGGGAAAAGGAACAAGAAGCTACTTAGTAATGAGGGTTGACACTGCCAGTCACAGTCAGAGGCCTTGATCACGATCTGCAGGAACACAACACACACACACACACACACACACACACACACACACACACACACACACACACACACACACACACACACACACACACACACACACACATACACACACGCACACACACACACGCATCTGGGAAAAGCTAAGGGCCATATTGGAGAAAAGAACCGGCAACATCTGCAGTATCCGTTGTTGATAGCATGGTTGCCAGCTTGGAGACAGATCACAGACCCAGAAAGATGCCACAGTCCGGGCTCTACCTCTTGGCCTCCCTCTCTCAGATCCTTACTTCCAAGCCTCCTAGCTACCACCTGTTAGTTCATTTGCAGTGACTAAAAGGACACCCTGATTCTCTGAAGTCAAACTCTCTCTCTCACTCTCTCTCTCTCTCTCTCTCTCTCTCTCTGTCTCTGTCTCTCTGTCTCTCTCCCTCGCATAGCCCCCTCTCCGTCTTTCTCTCTCCCTCCCCCTCTCTCTCCGCCTACGACAGAGTCCCTCTTTGATGTTAGGAGGCTCAAGTCACAAACCCTCATCCATGTATCATCAGATTCAGGACCCTGTGACATGGGGCTTGGCATAGGACAAGAAGGTTTAATGACTGCAAGTTCGCTAATTAGATTCAAATGTGCATATCCCACAATATTCAAGAACACAGTCATGTTTTATAGACAACTTCACAGGCAAAGCTTCAGGAATGCAATAGATATTTCTCTGTGAAAGTCTGGGCATTTATACACAACATTAAAGCTAGATCCGTCCTTGTTGTTATATCTCTCACTCTTCTCACACCATAACATCCACACAGTTGTCTCGTGGTCCACTAAAGTTCACCTCCATCAGTGTGGTATTACAACGGTAGAAAACATGCCTTTTTTTTTTTGTGTGTGTGTGTCAACATTGATTTTTCTCTCCTACTCTAATAGGAAAGTGAATTCTTCAAAGTCTTCAGTAGCCCAAAGCAAGCCTGAAACCCCTGGATTTCGACGTTGTTGTTTTTTTTTTGTTTTACTGTCTTTATAGTTACAATGCAGCAATCACTATGGGTGAAGGCGAGACAAAGCTCACATCTTAAGGTATCTACTTTTACCAAAGGTAGCAAAAAGAAAACTTGCAGGTACTGTACATGAAGTCTTCATGGCTTGTGCGTCTTGAAATCAATAATATCCCCTTAAGCTGGATAAGCCAAGGAATTCCAGTCCCCCTTTATCAACCCATTCGAGGTATCGAAAGAAGCAGCAATACCCTTCTCAGACAAGTCAAATAAAGCCCTAAAACCGTTACAAAATGGACAAACTTTCCTGGAGCTGGTCTTGTCAAAATTCAACGTCAAAGTCAAAGAACAAGCAGATGTCTCTACAGTAAACGTAGGTTTTTATAACGAGTTCCACCAAACATCCTGTCTGTTCAATTATACCTCACTTTTTTCCTTCTCTCCATCTTGTCTTCCCTGAGTAGAGTGAAGGTGTTAAAAAGGGAATCATGAGGGGCTCTGTATACCATTATGCAGGTCTGTTCCTGTGCTGTCTGCTGTCTCCTCTTCACACCTCACATTGCATCTCTGCCCGCCGAGGCTCACGCGCACACACACACACACACACACACACACACACACACACACACACACACACACACACACACACACACACACACACACACACACACACACACACACACACACACACACACACACACACACACACACACACACACACACACACACACACACACACACACACACACACACACAAACTTCAGCAGCTCAAACGCAACCAGTGGATAGTGTAAGGTTAAAAAGACCCTAGTTAACTTCTCTGTCTCCGATCACCTCAGGCGACCAGATAAACAAATGCTGCTTCTGCCTGCAGGGCGTGTCTTTCGACATCCCAAATGGCACCCTATTCCCTATATAGTGGACTACTCTGCCAGCTAGGGCTTCCGGCCCCAGGGCCTTTAGTCCATTACAGCTTCACCCGTGTGTGTTAGCTATGCGCTAGCTGTTCTCTGTAACATGCCTGTCTGCATTGCATATGAACGTAATAGCTGTTAGCGCTGTAGGTCACCTGGATATAAGGTGCCTGCCTAGGACGCACATGGCTAAGTGGCGTGGTGGAGGAAACGATATGCACATACATACACTGGGGTGTAGCTCGGTGGGATTCATTTGCACCGACCGTGTTGCACCTGTTGAATGATACGTGCCGCTGCGGACGAGATGTTTTCGGTTGCCTTTTCTCTCTTTCGCAGCCCAATGGTTTTGAGGAAAGCACGCCAGATATTCAAGTGTTACATTTGAACATTTTGCATTCTTAATTGTATGACTGGAATAATTACAGCCACCGAAGTGAGGATACGGTACACACCTTGGATGGTTCCACAGTTCCCATCCCTCCCTGTCCTTGAGTTCTGTATCCCTCACACACACAGGAAGGAAAATGAGAGTCGACATGGACCACACACACACACACACACACAGCCCACACCACATCCAAACTGAGTTGTATAACTCAATAGGACTTGTGTGTCTTGTGACCCCATGCATAACACATTAGAAACCCCGGTTGGTACCTGTGTAGATGTGTACACGTGGGAACAGGGAGATGCGAGCTCGCTGAAGCTCACATGAAAAACGTAACCAGCGCACTCAGAAAAGCAGCCAACAAGCTTCGCGCTGAGGCCCGGCCCGAGCCTTGGAGGCCTGACCCGGTATGTAGCCTTATCGCTGTATGTTAGAGGCTGGGGGTTGGGGGTTGAAGTGAACACTGTTGGCAATAAGGTGAGCAGCTGTGCAGTGCTGTGGATGAAAGAGGGATTATAAGGAGGCCTAGCGCTGTGTGCTTCTCATGCAGCGTGTGTGTTGAGCTAGATGTGTTTGTGTACAGCGTGTGTGTGTGTGTGGGGGGTAGTACAGTGTGTGTGTGTGTGTGTGTGTGTGTGTGTGTGTGTGTGTGTGTGTGTGTGTGTGTGTGTGTGTGTGTGTGTGTGTGTGTGTGTGTGTGTGTGTGTGTGTGTGTGTGTGTGTGTGTGTGTGTGTGTGTGTGTGTGTGTGTGTGTGTGTGTGTGTGTGTGTGTGTGTGTGTGTGTGTGTGTGTGTCTCTTTATATGCGTGTGTTGAAAGGGGAGGACATTTTTGTGCCTGCAGCCTTTCCCTCCCTGTCTACCCAAGCAACCTGAATCGCTTTAGAAAGGAACTGGAGTGCATGCAAGTGAGATAATCAAGTAAATCAACTGTGTTCTGCAAGAATTTGTCTCTGCCTGACACATAAATATTATGCACATTAGGATCAGCCAGTGAAGCAAATATATATAAATGTAGTAGCAGTAATCCACAATGATATGGTGGTCTGTGCATATTTGTGTTCAGAGAGAGGGGGGGGAGGGAAGTGGGGGGCGGGTCGAGAGAGAGAGACAGAGAGAGAAAGAGATAGAGAATGTGTGTGAGAGAGAAAGAGAGAGAGAGAGAATGTGTGAGAGAGAGAGCGAGAGAAAGAGAAAGAGAGAGAGAGAGCAAGAGAGAGAATGTGTGAGAGAGAGAGAGAGTGAGAGAGAGAGAGAGAGAGACAGGAAAAACGAAAGAGAGAGAGGGAGCGTGTGTGATTCGATTGCACAGATGGGTCAGTGTGGTAGGTGTGAAGCACAGAGAGAGAGGGAAAGGTGAGGCCAAGACACGAGGACCGTGTGTTGGCGTGTGTACACAGTCACGCTCATTAGTATGCAAGAACTCCTCTCCTTCCAAAGCCGATCATTTCTCTCCAAAAATGAACAGGGAAATGGCCAGCAAATGGTAAAAGGTAGATAGAGAAAAAAAATGAAGGAAGACAGGGAGAGAGGAGAGAGAAGGAGCAGCTAGAATGAGGCAAAGAGAGGGAGCAAGCAAATGATCGAGGGTGAGAGAATGAGATAGCAAGCAAGTTAAAGAGAGAGCGAGAGAGCGAGAAAGAGAAAGAGAGAGAGAGAGAGAGAGAGAGAGAGAGAGAGAGAGAGAGAGAGAGAGAGAGAGAGAGAGAGAGAGAGAAAGAGAAAGAGAGAAAGTTAAAATGAGCAAGTTAAAGAGAGAGAGAGAGAGAGAGTGAGAGTGAAAGAAAGAGAGAGTAAGAGAGAGAGAGAGCGAACGGCAGAGAGTGAAAGAGAAAGAGAACAAGTTGACAGAGCAGGCCTCCCTCTCGTCCCTTTGAAGTTTTTCCTCCTGAGCTTGCCAGCACGTGGTGACCTGTGCAACACCTTTACCAGGCCAGATGGTGGAGACAGGGGCGGCGAGAGCGGTAGAAATCTGCCAGAACAATCTGCTGCTAGCAGGTGTCAGCTAATTGTCTCTGAGGCTCAGGCTGCAATGAGCATGCCAATGCTACCTGAGTGGAAACAAATATCTTCATTTACCCCTAGTGCTCGTCAAGGGAGCAGTGCTTCCAAGAGCTGGAACATAACAAGGAACCCGAGGAGAGAGGGAGGAGAGGAAAGAGCGAAGAGAGGAGAGGAGGCACAAGTGTGGCTTTGTCAATTAAAAGAAAGGCTGCAGTGTTCCTAGTGTTCCCATTCTGTGATGCTTCCCCACAGATCTCTATAGAAAAGACACAAAGGACAATATACATCAATATAGAAGTTCATTTATATATATATATATATATATATATATATATATATATATACACAAATATATATATATATTTTACAAGGGACATGTTTTATCCAAAAAGTTTTAGGTTTTATTTGTTCGTTTTTTCAGCCTTTAAAAAAAAAAGAATATTGTACAAGGATGCCCTCATTGAATGTGATGCGTTCGTTGAATTTGCCCATGAAGATAGAGGCTTGATAAACACAACACAGAGAAGTGGGTGAATAGAAGGGAATAGAACGTCCTAGGGATTCCATTGTACACGCCTGTCCACTACTCCTAACCTCTCCGTCAGGTTGTAGGGACACAGAAACTGCAGGGGGCAGTATCAAATGTGTTAAACTAGGCATGTTCCAATGTCTCCCCATTTTTTTGTTGCATCTTTCAACAAAGGAGAGAGAGAGAGAGCTTATCTGGGATGCAGTGAGAACTGGAAGACTTGTCCCCCACTACACCCATACAAACAGAACCGTTCGTTCACACATGGATAGCTAGCAACATTTTACTGTAGTCTGATTTATTTCGGCTGTGGGTTGGCTTGATGCTTCATGGGCTCCAACACACCCTTGTGTATTTGCGAAAAGAGATGAGATGTTTGTCTGACAACACAGTGTAATGTAACTTGTGAGAAGCCCTTCCAAATGACTGTGTCCGACCAGAACGAGGAGAGAGAAAGTCTTTGTCTTTCAGTACACTTTTAAAACCAGTCTATTTTAGTCTTGTATGAGGTTTTGGTACGTGGTAATATTTTTTTCAGATGGTGTTGTGCAATCACACTACTTCAAAATATATGGAAATGTTTGCTCTATCCAAAATTACAACCAACTGATTGCAGCATTACCGGAGGAGGCAAGTGGAATGGGAGAAGGTAGGGAACTTGTTTGTCTGCCCTTTATGAAATACCAAAATTAGAAGATTTTTTTGTTGTTGTAGTAAATAGACAAATATCATTTCATTTGAGGACCAAACTGTTGACAGGGGCGCCACACAGGTTGCAAAATAGTGGGGAAGAGATTTTTGATGTGCCGATTCCATGGCACATGGTTTATAAACACACTCAAAACAATGTTTGATTCAAAATGTAGAGGTTTTTTTTGGGTTTCAATTATTATACAAAATTCTCGCCACCAACAGAATGCTATGTATATGGGGCATACAACCATCTCAGCTGTGTAGATTTTGCTGCAAAGAGACAGAATCATTTAGATCACCTTTTCTGTTATTGCTTGTTTCTGGTCACAGGTTCACAGTTGGCTGAAATATCACATTTACCTAAAATTAACTCTACAAATAGCACTGTTGGGAGACTTGGAAAGTCATAGTCAACCAATCAACAATATAATAATACTTTTAGAAAAAATAATTAATCTTCGACTTACGATCTGTAGATTCTATGTGATTAGAAAGGTTCAGAATGTATGTTTAACATCACAGCACAGTTGAAAAATACATGGAAATCATAAGAGGGAAATGTATGGCCATAGGTGGGATGGACTGAGAGTAACTGAGGGGTAGGTTTAGAGGCACATGTTTAATGTTCTGTAATAGTTACAACTAAAAACACATTATTTAGGTGTTTGGGTACTGTCTATCCGGATGTGTATCGAGGCACAAGAAGAGACACACATGCAGACACAGGAGGCAGATGGTTGGAGTCTTACTATGTTTATTAATCCAAAGGGGTAGGCAAGAGAATGGTCGTGGACTGGCAAAAAGGTCAAAACCAGATCAGAGTCCAGGAGGTACAGAGATACAGACAGGCTCGTGATCAAGGCAGGCAGAATGGTCAGGCAGGTGGGTACAGAGTACAGAAACAGGCAAGGGTCAAAACCGGGAGGACTAGAAAAAGGAGAATGCAAAAAGCAGGAGAACGGCGAAAAACGCTGGTTGACTTGGAAACATACAAGACGAACTGGCACAGAGAGACAGGAAACACCGGGATCAATACACTGGGAAAAATAAGCGACACCTGGAGGGGGTGGAGACAATCACAGACACAGGTGAAACAGATCAGGGCGTGACAATGTGATGTATGTCAAGTAACTATATTCTTGCTATGTAACTACTGTGAAGAAGATAAAGAAAAAAGTGCAATTTATTGAAAATGTGTATAGAATGTACATGTAACCCCCCAAAAAATAATTATCGTAAATATGCATTTTAAAAAAATCCTACAGCTGCCGTATTGCATTATCGTTTCCTGCTTTTACACACACACACACACACACACAACTGCACACACACACAACTGCACACACACACACACACACACACACACACACACACACACACACACACACACACACACACACACACACACACACACACACACACACACACACACACACACACACACACACACACACACACACACACTGTGGGAGAGAGAGGTCTAATCTATTTTTAAATCTCCACGAAGAGGGAACAAGGTCTTTAAAAGCATCCCTGGACTCCGATTGATCCCTACCCCACGCTCGCCTCTTCCCATGCTCCAGTCCATTAAGGCTTGCCACTGTGTGCAACACATGTTACTGCTGTAATGTTTCCATAACGGTTTCCGTCTCCTGCTCCCTCCTAGCCTCCAGTTCCTAACCATAAGGAACCAAATCAGGTTAAAGCATGCTGCTTCTCAAAAAGCTCCTGTAGAGATCTGAGTTCTGACTTATCTATGCCTGCAACCCAAATGGTACCCCATTCACTACATAGTCCACTACTTTTAGCCCCGGTAAACAACTAGGGCGATCCCTATCCCCTCTCCCCCTTTCCCCCCTCTTCGGCCCTGTACTCCCCCCTCCCCTCCTTCACCTTGTACTTTCACTTAATCCATTCCTCTCGTGTCAGATATTGCCATTAGCCTGATGAGACGCCATTAGTTAATAAAACACCTACTGGCTTCCGTCTCCCTCGGACCAGCTGGAGGATGATAGTTCACTGTGTGGCATGGTGTTGGGTAGTGTGTTGCATGCAGGGCACCAGTACTATACAGGCCACAGAAAGGCTGAGGGAGAGGCAGCAGAGTATCACTCCCTCCCAGTACCGATGACGGACTGTCTGAATGGAAGTCGTGCTGTCACAGCAAAGTCATACCCGGAATTTACTAACAGCGCTGAGCAGTGAGGACCTTCTGTACCCTCAGGGAATACAGTAGATATGCTGATGATGAAAATTATGATGATGGTGATGATAATGATCTTTTTTTGTAGTAGAAGTATTTTGATTAGTATTAGCTGTAGTAGTATTTTGTATTCATATTAGTAGAATACAATGTAGTTGTATCAGTGGAGGATCCTCAGAATAAAAATAGTGAAACATTAAAAAAGTGTTCCTTTTTTAGATAATACTATACTAAATATATTCGTATGTCACCAAATAATTGATTGAAATTGTCACGACTTCCGCCGAAGTCGGCTCCTCTCCTTGTCCGGGTGGTGTTCGGCGATTGACGTCACCGGCTTTCTAGCCATCGCCACTCCATTTTTCATATATCCATTTGTCTTGTCTTGTTTCCATACACACCTGGTTTTCATTTCCCCAATCAATCTACTTGTATTTAACCCTCTGTTTCCCATCATATTTTGTGTGTAATTGTTTCATGTTATGTGGTGTTAGTTTACATGCTTTAATTTTATGTACCGTTTTTTCAGCGGGTTTTATTCATGTAGTGCTCTCGTTTATAATAAAAGTGCGGCTGTTGATTATACTCTGCCCTCCTGCACCTGACTTCGCCTCCAATACACTATTGAGAAAAATACACTATTTTGCAATGAAGGTCTACAGTAACTTCAACAGCACTGTCTGGGGTTGCAAAATGGTATAGCCGGAGGACAACTAGCTTCCATCCTCCTCTGGCTACATTGACTTTAATACAAAACCTAGGCGGCTTGTAGGCCTCACCCCCTTCCATAGACTTACATGGTAATTATGACCACTTCCGGAGGATGTCCTCCAACCAATCAAAGCTTTTGCAGTTTGAACTAACATGTTGTCCATACAATCATAGAATTAGGATCAGAAAATTAACCTATTGAGTTGTATCGTGATTGTGCCACAGAGCATATTATGGGGTTTTTATTTGTTGAAGTACCCCTTTGATTCTCTGGGGTACACGGAAAAGGTGCAAATTAAAAGTGATGGTCTGAGATCAGTTTCATGAAGAAGAATGAAAATGTGAGAGCATTCAATACCAACTGGTATAAAGTATAGCTGGTATACCGGGAGCAATTTCATCAGGCCATTGCTGGCCTTGCCCGGTTTTTGGCAAGTCTGAGCCTTGGTTGAAAGGTGAGTACAGTGACCTTAATAACGTTGATCGTTCACCTAAAAAAAAATGTTTTTTTAAAAGCAGGGAATGCAAGAATTTGACGAGAGGGAAAGTTCCGTTAACAAGGGCTACTACAAGGAGCTTGTAGAGGTAATTACACATTACGATGCTTTACTTGCTGAACATATCAAACTTTAGATTTTTCTGGGATGTCGAAAACAATTCTGAATGATTTGATAGCCTCCATTGCATCATCCATTAAAAGTTTGATTAAAGAGAGAGATTGACTCAGCGCATTTGTCCGTGTGCCCTCAGGTAGGCTTTCCACTTTCCTCCGGTATTTATTTAGCAAAGATGATAACACATAATCACTCCGGACAGACACAAGCAATGACATAAATGTTTCAGCAGCCTAAGCTACACCTAAACATTAGAAATCTGACGTGCTGTATCGGATGAAAACAAGACCATTTTTCAGCCTGATCAACTGTTAAAAATTGCCCCACCCCTCTGGGACCTATGGTACCACCAGTCTGCTTGCAGTGTCAGTTATCGTCAGGTATGTGGATGATCAGGGCTTTATTCAGGGACGTTTATTGGGATACTTTAAACTGTAATGTGTCAAGTGGGCGAGATGCGCAGTCTGTGTTTGACTTTATGAATTTTGAGATCTGAGTTTAATTCATAGAGAAACCCGTTGTCCAAACCTAAAATGGTGCAGCTGAAATGGAAAATGTCTGATATTTGTATTTACAGCTAAGTCCCTTCCTTTTCCCTGATTAAGAGGTGATGACAACTCAACTCCACTACCATTGTCAACTTTCTCCTGACATGAACTGAAGCCACGTCTCATGTGCTCGCTCATCCCCTGGCACATTGAATGTTTCCTCTCCAAGCACTTTGAGTACCCCTATCAATTTTCTCTCATTACTGTATGCAGAGTCAATTAGATACACAATCACATTATTACACATCAATGATTTCACTCCTTGCTTGGACATTCTTAGCTCTTTTGTCTAACTGTGTAGTGTGTTGTCTTACATTTTACAAATCCAGTCCTGCACTGGTCAAGCCTCTGAACACCTCAACTCATGCCTCATACCCTCATTCAATCACTGCTGTGATCCCTTCCCATTCCCCATGACATTGTACTATATATGTCTTTATTAAATGATTTAGGTTCAAATCATTTGCTTTTGCCGATTTTTTTTGAAACACACTTTGTCGTCTCCGTGCGTTCCGCGCCTATACCGTAGGTCTCCCATCCTCCTCAATGTTTCAAGTCACCAGCCTCCACTGCTTTGTATGATTATTATTATGACTAATAGTGATACATCTAGAGACAATTCTTAATTTGAACGCTAATAGTTCCACATTATACACATTTTTGTGTTCATTGCACCACATCTGGAAGGCCGTGTGAGAGTGAATAGGGATTGGCTGACCCCAGGTATGACCACGGAGAGACACAGCAAATACAATAATTATGGTCTTCTCCCCTTCTCGCCTGCGCCCCACCAGCCTCGAGCAAGTCGAGCACGTCTCCTGTGGTGTGTTAAGTACTGAGGGATGCCCCCACATTGTTTGGGCCACAGTGGGTTCCTGAATGCGTACAGTAGGCCCAGCCCGCCTTCTAGCTATTTGTCACGTGTCAATCACTCACACTACAGGCCCATGAGCACTACTGTGGCCAAGGTTATGAAAACAGAGACATAAGAAGTCCCTATTGGTTAGCTAGAATTCAAAGTCCCATTGGTTAGCTAGAATGCTAAGTCCCCATTGGTTTGTTAATTGATTGGTTGAGTGTCATGAGGTGCATCTGATGCACTTGTTACACTATAACCAATACCTTTTGGTGTGATCCTGAAGTACATTTCTTTGTTGCCAAACATCAGGATGTTTTGTGGGCATGTTATAAACAGTGAATTAGATGTTGAAGAAAAAAAACTATCGAAATATGTTGTCGGACATAACCTGAACGACCACCTTTACAACGACAACGCAGCAGCATTTCATTTCCATTTTCCTCCGTTAAAACGTGAACCGGTGAAGGTTTCGTTTCCTAGTTTCCGCGTTGCATGTGTGCGAGTCATTTTACAGGCACCACTGTATAACGGAGCGTTGATCCAGTTATTTTACACCGTTTTTTTTTATACGACAGGGTTTATTGTGCGTTACGTTGTAGCCCCTTCCTCTCCGCTCCTACAATACCCAGCCATGTGTAATTACAGTGCTGTCTGAGCAGAGCAGCGAGATGGGAGCAATAGGTGAAAAAGAAAAATCCACAGGCACACTTGATTTATGAAGCCCCGCGCAGTATCAAAGTCCTAATCTTTCCCGCTTACCTTACCTCGGGGGCAAAGTTACTGGAGAACATGCTTAGGAATTCGAAGCTGGGGTTGAGGCTGCCCTCGGCCCCCAGTCTGGCCGTAGGACTCAGGGAGCAGAGAGAGCACAGAGCTCTGAACTAGACTAGCCACGGCTGGAATGTGGCCAACAGGGTAAGAGCAGGGTAGATCATCCCAAAAGGTCCTAAACATAACACTTTCATCAGTTTTGAAAACAAAATAAAAGATTTCATAATATGAGTAATATGATATGCCCAGTATGAATATCCAACTGTATTCTAAATTGATACTGAATCAGAGTGAGAAAACATGATGAAACAAGAATACTTATACAATCTGGTGCGATAATGATGTAGAAAAGGCAAAGCATACAATAATGTGAATTAGCAAAATGGTATATATATATATTTTTATATTGAATAGAAATATATTTGGGGTAATTGAAGTATGATGATTGCACCATAAGCTCTGTGGCCCGACCACACAGCTGTCTGCGACACTCCGTTCTGTTGGAGACAGATCTGTGTGTTTAACTGTTTATTCTCATATTACCTACGCCCACATTAAAACAAGTCAAGTGCATCATTCCAATATGGTGTCATCTGCTCCCTGCGACGCACAGGTGCTGTGGCGCTGCGGAGAGCACGTCTGACAAGATCTACGGACATTAAGGTCAAGCTCAGTAAATACACAAAGCCAACCCTCATTGCCATAGAAAAAGAAGGACAGATTCAAATATACAGTACAGTGTATATACATATACAGTGATGTAAGTTCTGTTTCATCACAAGCAAAGGAATGAGCGAATCCACAGTATTCTCCTTAACAGAATGTCTGAAAGAAGCAAATAGTGAATATGATGCCTTTCAGTGTGGTGACCGCAGAAGAAGGGGATATCAAATATGTTAAAATGCTCCTCTACTTGGCTAACCAATAACAGCACTGTCTCCCAGATTCAGATGACACCATCACATTTTTGCTATAATTGCATCCAACCTTTTTGCGAAACCTTAATATCATAGCCACAGACTCCCATTTGATGTGTTAATGTTGAGACTGTGATTCATCAGCAAGGCGTCTCATTTGAGTATGAAATTAGCACTGGCTAATGAGCTACGCGGTGGACACTTTCTGCCTTTCTGCCTGTGGCCAACGCCTCAGTCTACATGTGCACTTTTCAGCGACTGTTGCCGTGGAAGCATTTGTACATTTTATGGTCACTAGACATTCAAGAGCAATTGTAAATGATCGCCGCTTTGCTGCCTTCACAGCCGACCAGCCGCGTTGCCGCGTGATCGTGGCCCTGATGAATTTTCATTTGCTAATTGGTCATGTAGTATCATCATTCTGGTTTGTGAAACGAACATTATTAAAATGTGTGGCTGTCAATCCGTTGGCCTTTGAGCCGGGCTGTTCGGTAAGTCACTGGTGATGTTGGGACCTTAGCTGGGTATCGGTAGGCTGGACATCAAACAAAGGATTTTAGGAATGACCTTTGATTTACCGAGGGCATGTTTGACCAAAAAGAGGTTGTATTTGCATTTCAGTGCCCCCCCCCCCACCCCCACCCCCACCCCCTCTTTATAATGTCATCTATTGCCAGTATGTTTGTATTACAGAATACATTAAATGTAACTCACCAAATGTGATTCTTTGCGCTCCTAGCCTGTGCAGTGGTGCGATGATGGAGTTGCACAGTCATGGTATAAATGGTGCAATTGCTGGTGTTACCAACACTGGTGCCTTCTTTCTCCATTAACATCCCATTGTTTCACAATAGCATTTTGTAAACCATGCGAAAGAATATTGAACTTGTTTTCCAGTGATGTCACCCATTGAACCCTTTCCACCGTAGGGAATTCACACAACTCAAATTGTTACGACAAGGTGAAATGTTTTCCCCTATTAGTGTGCTCCCACACAGACATATGATATTGACCCAGGATTTGCTTGAATCTCTGACCGGTGATCACAAATTACAGCTGGCATATGGATGCTGTTGGTTTGCTTTCACGGAGCGGAAAGCATCAGTGAGTCTTGTGAGGACGAAATCAATAGGGTCTGGTGGAGATGTTGGGTAAGTTGTCCCTAACGCCTGCGTTGGGGACAGGCGCCGTTCTTTAATAGGACTCTGCTCATTCAGATCAATGCAATGGAGCGTTCCCATTCTGTTGTTGTAATCAATGGGATTCTCTGACATAACAAGTACTGTACTGACTGCAGGAGAGGTGCAATTATAATCATGTTTAAAATCCTTTACATTTTTTTTTTTTTTACATCAGTTGATCAATTTTGGTCGATGTGATTTTAGAATAGAGCAGTAAACCACCAAATATACCTGTTTTCCCGTACTTTATTTGACAGTTTGAAGCTGCGCATAACTGTGAAGTGGAATCATACTGTAACAGCTTCTACCCGGAAAAAGGCCTTTGAAAATAACTGTCCACCTGAGGGTTTTCACTGAAGAAAAATAGCTCATTTACACAAGAGAGAGAGAGAGATAGAGAAAGCGAGAGGACGAGAGAGAGAGGTAGGAAGAGAGTGAATATAAGCACGGAAATGCATGTTCTAAATGTCATGAAAGTCGCCAGTTGATTAATTTGACCCTGATTCTCCTTTTAATCTGGGGCGGTATCTACACGGCTTCTCTCCAGTCGATATTGATGTGATCCACGTCGAGCCTCTGTACTCCCAGGTATGACTAACTGCTATCTTGTTCCTGTGAATCCTCTGTCATTTATCTTGCTCCGCTATGCCAGCAGGCTGGCTGCACAGCACGACAGCACACAGTGACAATAATTTGCTCTGATCGGCCCCCTCTGCCTACCCCGCTGTTACAAATGCCCATCGATTATCATGCAGTAGCGTTATTGACTGGCCATGGCTCATGCGTTGCAGGCAGCCCGCAACCTCCTTTTTGTACAGTGCCTCCTGTAATATAAATGTTCAGTCTGACTATGCATCTAAACATCTATATTTGAAATGATAGAATATCCTCAGTTCAGGTTGGATCACATTTTTTAGTAATGTTGGCCTGGATAAGATGACCTTTTAATATATATATATATTTTTTTACATTAAAATACACAAAGTGTGTTTTATTTGTGTATTTGACTTGGATCCTTACTATGTTATATGCGAGAACTAAACCGTTAGTAAGTGCCAACACGAGTATCCACTTCAGCCCGACTTTGCGCCCCACAAATGGAGTGTGTACAATACTGCCGTTTAATCAGGCCTATTGATTGGTCTACACTCTTCTGTTCTGCAGCTTGGGGAGAGGAGTGTTAAAAACAAGAGGGAAGGTTTTGATTCCCCTGTTGGAGTTACATTAACAGTGCTCTCTCTCCCTGCTCTTCCGCCTCCCCAGCTCATCCCTCTCACCCTTCTGGAACGCCATTGTGCTTTTTTCAATCGATACCTGAAGCAATTTCTCAAATTGAAAGGGGAAAAAAAATAGGTTTGCTCGCTGCATCTTCGCCACCGTCCTCTGGCTTCCCTGTAGTGATTCTATGGAACTAATTTATATACAGCGGTCGGTGGAAGAAGTGATCACAGTCGGAATCCAAGTTGAAGACAGTGTGACCCCTGGGCCCTAATTAAAACGCTGACCATCACCATCACCCAAATTCAGAGTTCAAATGCAGGCAGTGGCAAGGGCCTTGGTTTAAACCCCCAAATATCAGTTGTTAGAAAGCTCCGCCTTCTATTATAATTTCCCACGGACGGTCTGAGGCTCACCCGGCCGTTGGACAACGCCATTGGCTGCTTGATGCCACTGACTCTCTCCTCCCGTCTCTTTGCACACCTCCGTCATTCCGTGGTCTTAGGAACCTTTTTCCTTCTTCTTCTCCAGCCGCCCGCCCGGGTCGCCCACGTTTCAAAGAGCCGTCAATGTTTGGATATGAGTCATTCGAAGAGTTTATTTCTCTCCCTTTTTTTTTCTCTCCAGACCAGCACCTTATAATCACTCCTGGAACACCTTTGAAGTGGTGGCAGTTCAACGTGTATCAGGGAGGCAGTGTGAAAGCCCCCAGCGCCTGGCGCTCCAGTCATTCGGTGTAATTGGTCCTGTCTAACCTGACGTCGACTGGGAACTAGCCGAGGAAGCCGGACTTTATTAGCCGGCTACAATCACAGGCAGGTTGGATGGTTGAGGGAATTACTGTATGTTCCAGGCTCACAGACACACCAGGTGCATCATTAAACAGATAGGGTGTCAAAGGCAGACTGGGTAGCTGTACAAAGTATACGGATAAGAAATGCAATTACAGAAATAAAATGTTATGTAATACATGCTGTACCAAACAAGTATTCTACAATGAGGTCTAACATCATTGTGCTATTCGGGAACAATAAAACTTCTTTTTTAAAAAAAAAACCATTTTGACTGTCATTTCTTTCTTAAATAACACAGTCCCAGAGACTCCCGTTTCCTATATCCCGTGATGACCCCTGTAAAATGAGCATACTCCAATTACAAACAGAATGCCATACATAGCCAGGATAGTGTAGCATCTGTGACTGCATGGATGGGAGTCTCCTGACTCCAGTGTGGGCAGGTGTGCGTGTTGGGGAAGAGGCCTTATGGGAACATTGATACTGCAGGAGCAGCAACGCATCCGTCACAGTTCAACAAAGCGGGCTCTCTGACGATCTACCTTTACAATGTATGGTATATCTTGACAACCGGCGCTGTGAGAAACCCTGTCTGTCTCGACATGGAAATCATTTGTCAAAGTGTGGAATTGGTTAACAGTTTCATGCAACACCTTGGAGCAAAAGCTGACACTCTGTAGAGTGCAGATATCCCCTTATGTATATTTCTACCGAACCTTGTTGAGCCTGTACTCCTGTACCGATTGTAGTTGAGCTGTCAATTCCAACCTGTTTTCCCAGCTCATGCCGGCAGCTGAAATGAGTGCCACTGTCGTACAGTATAATCTTTTCTAATAGATGCTAATGTACAAACACCTGTCACACAGGATGGCTCAGTACAGCACTCCCTGTCATATAATCCTAAGAAGCTTACACATGGTAATACCAGGTATTTCAGGCATAAATACGCATATATGCGCTCACGTAATGTTTTATAGAAGTTCTGGAAATTTAGGGACAGATTTAACAAATAATAATACGAATGCATTTATTTATTTTTCCTTTCCAAGCATAATAGGCCCTTTAGGGAATATCTTATACTAAACCAGGACAGATGTAAAAAAAAAACACACTTGCAGATACAGTGTGTATTTATATACATTGTGAACAGATTAAACATGAATTCCCCATGAACATTTTTCATTGCATCTGGTGACACACTTTCAAGATAAGCAGGGGTCCTTATTGATGCTAAAGCAACTACTGGGGCTTAACTCTGCTATCTGTCTTATAATTCCTTTCTTTCTCTTTACAAACCCAAATTCGCCTCTTCTCTCTCCCTCCTCCCCTACCTCCTCTATCCCCCTCCACCTCTCCTCCGCCACTCGATGACAGTCGGATCCGTAAATGAGTGAGTCTGCACCTGACAGAGCCACCCAGGAGTTCTGCTATTTTGGGACATCTAAGGAGCTCATTAAGCCAAGGTGTGATCAGCACCGTTTCTGCTTAGGTGATGCTACCGGCTTCCGCACCTTGCTAACCGCACCACCCAGTCAATTTTATTCACTGTTAAAGGAAGGGAGGGGAGGAGATGGAGAGGAAAGGAAAGACAACTGAGCCTTCAACTGAGCCCATTCTCTTTCTCTCTCTTTCTCTCTTTCTCTCTCTCTCTCTCTCTCTCTCTCTCTCTCTCTCTCTCTCTCTCTCTCTCTCTCTCTCTCTCTCTCTCCATCTCAGTCCCGGAGGGATCACCTCAGTCTCAATTGTCAGACTTGTTGGAGTCCCTGTCTGACATCGGGCCATCAAGTTAGCAGTGAATTTCACTGCGTTGCCATCGTGTAATATCATATTGCTCTGCCCCTCCAGTGAAGAGAGAGAAAGCTGTTCTGATACACGCTTCCATTCTCTCCCCACCTCTCTCTGACTGTTGTAGACTTTTGATTAGACTTGAGAACACAATCTTTCGCCCGAGCGCCAATTCCCATTGCAGGAATCACACGCCAATGAGACATTGACGGATGTCTTTTTCTGTCCACCGGAGAGCTTGTTGACGTAGCGGCTCTGACATGCTGTACTCCAGCTACGTCTCTGACACACACACGCATACTAACACACTCCAGTTACATCTCTGAAACGGGCCGCCTGCCGCCAACGGCTCAACGCCGTGCCGCCGCCACCGGGGAGCACGCTGGGATACGCTGCGGCGATTCACCTATTACAGCTGGTTTTGTTGACGTGTCGCGCTCCCCCTCTCCCCCATATCCCCATTGACTGTGGCATATACACCTCCTGCAACACCGGCTGCTCGAGAAAACAGCAAAGGGAACGGGAGGCCCACCACTCAGCAGATGTAGGTAATAGTCGACGGGGAGAGAGGAGGTCCTGTCTTATCTATGAGACAGCTGAGAAATGTAAAGAGATGTTTAAATCAACCTTGTACCTTCCTCCCAGAGGCACAATAGAGAGAAAAATAGAGAGATTAACATGAAATGCTGCTCACGGCTGAACTGCCAGGTAGACAGAGAGAGTACAAGCAGCAGTCAAACGTCTTATCCCTCTCCGCCTATAAAGCACTAAATCGGGTTTGAAGTACTGTAGTACAGCCAGGTATGTCTTGGTGCTTTTCAATGTGTACGCATTTCCCTGACATGTATCCTTTCTTAAGCCTATAGAGCTAATATAATCTAATGAATGACTATGTTCTATCGGAGCCAACCACGAACCACCACAGCCACTTCAGAGACCGAGACGGTTCCCCAGTCACTATGCCCTGAAACCATTGTTGCCCAGTCTGTACGCTGAAATAATGTCCATTGAACATGATCATTTTTACCATACTGGCTTTGACACCTTATGAATCCTTTGATATCGGGGTCAACAAGCTGACTGTAATTAACAAGTACTCTCCCCCCTACATATCCCTGAGCAAAACAACAGATAAATGGCCATTGGGTGAGCCGGTGGACCCATCATTAGGAAATCAATTCTTATCACAAAAAAGGGCCGGTTTATCAGACACAGTTAAGCCTAGAGTGAGGGTAAGAAGCCTTCAATGGAGAATCCCCGTTGACAACAATCCGACTTACAGTTGCTACACTAAAAAGGTTTCTCACAAGTCAAGAGAAAATAACAGAGTAATTAGCGAGAAAGTAATGTGCATTGTAAATATTAGTCCCTATGGGCTGATTGAAAAAAGGCTTGAAAGAAGCTTTAGCAACAAGAGCTTTCCCCAGTGGTTTAGGTTGACAGGGTGTTATGCTATGTGTTTTTTTTTTGTTGCCGCTATAACCTTAGCTTCTCGCCATGCTACACGATCTCCAGAGAAAACTTCTAGAGACTTCTGAAGGAATGGGAGTCTCTTGTGTGCGATGGAAGAAAAGTGATTAATTTTGCAGTGTCCACAATGACACTTCTTGTATAATAGTTTAATGGCTGGATAAGCATTTCCAGTCCCTGTCAATATTAGGGATTCCACCATCTTAGAATATGTCATTTTGTACTGTATGTGAGGTGCATTGGACAATCCATATTCCTAGACTAGTCACCCTGCATGGCTTTGTGAAGGTTGACCTCTGCCCTTTCTGCACATGCTCAGTAGAGCCATATTCTGAGAAGCACCAGAGAGGAAGAGGCAGACCGAAAGGTTTCACTCTCGCCAAAATCTGTCCAAAATAAGCCCAATGTGTTTCTATGGGTTTATTTTGGATCTAAGCCTTCCCGCCTTTGAGACAACGACTCCCATTGTTAGGGCAGAGACACAAGCATCTCGTCATTATATACAGATTTCTGGAAGCACTGAGGTGCACCTTTGAATCGTGAATGCATACATACACAATAATACCATTTGGTATTACTGTAATATCATATTTTGTATTAATTCCTACCTTAGCCACAATATCGCTGAATTATTAATGAAAACAATGAAGAACTAAATATGGATTTGTTATATCATCTGGTTTTCACTGCCAAATAATGATATTGTTCTTTATTCCAGGGCCATATAATGATATTGTTCTTTATTCCGGGGTGTTTCTAATGTTGTTAGTCAGGTCCGGTCAGGGATGGCCACACAACAGCAAGCTCTGTTGCGCTTGGTTTTATTCCCTAATGGAAACTGTAAACCTGGGAGGAAAGAGGCACACACTTCTGTGGAGCAAATAGATTTTCAGTTCAACCGAATACTATTATCCATGGCAGGTCTGTGCTGTGCGTTCCCCCTCTTTCTCTCTCTCTATCGTGCATTCTGCAAGGCTTTTTTTCTTCCATTCTTGGAAATTTCCACAAACAAACATTTCCCGGCACCCCCAGCCTGCGACGAAATAGATCAAGAAAACATACAATTATCTTTTCAAAAAACTGGAACAGATTCTTATTAAATTAACCTTATTAGTCCATTACGGTAAGCAAATGCCAAAAAAGGAGAGCTCTGCTCATTTGCATTAAGATAGATTTTTCAGGTTGGCTGCACGATTTAATTAAAGAAAAGATTAAGAACCATTAAACAAGCTGCTGTACCTTGCAGTAGCACAGCTCACATCTGACTCAGGTTAACACAAGCCCAGATGGTGATTTGTGTGAGTCCCGAATGGCATCCGGTTCCCTCATAGTGCACTACTTTTGGCCATAAATTGTGCGCTATGTAGGGTATAGGGTGGAATAGGGTGCCATTTGGGACACGACCTTGGTAACTGTTGAATCACCGGAACAGAATGAGAATTATCCCATTAGTTCCCTAGGAAAAGTAAGGGAATTCTAGAAATTGGTATTCTGCTATTCTATTCTCAAACATGGCACAGCAGTGGAGAGAAGGCAGACACCACTGTCACCACTGTCACCGCTGTCACTGGTTGGTTCATAGTCATTCTTATGAGGTCATGTGGTCTGGGAAAAGCTAATTGAGTTGATCTTTAAACGTGCACATTCATTTCCGAGAGCTGCGAACTACGGCTGACTTAACAGTTCTGAGGAAATCAAACCTTAATTGTTAGCACCCATGGTATATTGTAATATTTTTATTTTTCACGGCTTTTGTGAAACACATACAGATCAAATCAAATCAAATGTTATTAGTCACATGCGCCGAATACATTTAAATGCTTCCTTACGAGCCCCCAACCACAACAATGCAGTTTCAAAAAATACGGACAAGAATAATAGATAAAAGTAACAGGTAATTAAAGAGCAGCAGTAAAACAACAATAGCGAGACTGTATACAGGGGGGTACCGGCACAGAGTCAATGTGCAGGGGCACCGGTTAGTTGAGGTAATATGTACATGTAGGTAGAGTTATTGAAGTGACTATGCATAGATGATAACAACAGAGAGTAGCAGCGGTGTAAAAGAGGGAGGGTCAATGCAAATAGTCTGGGTGGCCATTTGATTAGATGTTCAGGAGTCTTATGGCTTGGACGTAGGAGCTGTTTAGAAGCCTCTTGGACCAAGACGGTACCGCTTGCTGTGCGGTAGCAGAGAGAACAGTTTATGACTAGGGTGGCTGGAGTCTTTGACACTTTTTAGGGACTTCCTCTGACACCGCCTGGTATAGAGATCCTAGATGGCAGGAGGCTTGGCCCCAGTGATGAACTGGGCCGTTCCCACTACTCTCTGTAGTGCCTTGCGGTCGGAGGCCGAGCAGTTACCATACCAGGCAGTGATGCAATCAGTCAGGATGCAGTACATACTGTGTTATGCAGTACATTTTGACAAATTTCACATCTCAAGTTTATCATTTATAGATTTTTACTTGCTTTTGTGACTTCCCAAATCAAAACCCATAATCAAAAAATGGTATGTTGTAATATTTTAATATAGCCTACAGAGGGTCCTTCGAAAATGATTTGCATGCTCCTATTCTGCTCTAGGGTTAAAAAATTAGACATGCAAATGATTCTGGGGCGATGCTGCTAAAGTATGAGGAAGGGTAGTGCCTGTCGACATTCAAACCCTAATCCGCTGGCTTTCGCCAATATGACAAACGGAGGAACTGAGGCATAAAAGAATTACTCATGTGTGGCCCACTTGAGTATTACCGCGAGCCACCTGCGTTGGAATGAACAGATACAAAATAAATACAAAATAAGCAGCTAGAGAAGAGAGCAAAAACACACCAATCCCCTCAGAAGAACCTCAAAAAGAGTCTCCGTTTGCCACCATCAAACGCAATCAAGCAGCATTGAACCGATACCAGGTGCTTGGCAGGTGAATAGAGACAGATGTGTGGATCTGGCAGTCACTCTGCTCTGTACAGGTGTGAAAATTTGCAGACTCCCTAATTACCGCTGTAAATGCTTAATTTCGGTGTTTCAATATTGATTGCTACCTTTCTGCTCCTCCATCCCCTTGGAACAGGACAACACTTACCGCTACGCTACGCTCTGCTCGCTAGCTGTGTATTTATGGGATGCAGGTTGAGTCAGTCAGTATCTTACAAAGCTCCTGTTTGCTCAGATTGATCCAGCTCATAATGTTTAGTTTCCTCTGCGTTGGCAAGAAGAGGAGCCCTTTAGAATTTGATGGAAGGGCAATAGAAAACCTCTCTGTGAAGAGGAGAGAAACACAGCAATGTTCCTTCTCTTTAATATACACTGGTACAGTAATGGACCCACACAATCAAGGCCTATGTAAGGATGCAAAATTGCACGGTGTAGATTTCTTTGGATACAGATGGATCTTTGTCTATTGATGAGATATCTTCTTTTCTGTTTGCTCTCCTGTTACCATTGGATGCAGAAACATGCAAAATATGTACTGTCATACCTGCATCATCTTCCGCTACCTTGTGCGTGTGTATGTCTATTACATCAGTGTGTTAGTAAAGAACCAAAATGGAGAATCAAGTCTGTTTCATATTTTATGCCTCTGCGAGTGGCCATTGATTAGTGTGGCTGTCAGATCCTCAGATCCCTCCTGGGTCACCCCTTTTCACCTCGTCTCGTCCCGCCCCACCCTCTTGTCAGCGACACTGTCGGTCTAGAGAGGTGCATCCTGGGGCCTCGTCCAGGTCTAGACCCTGGCTCCTGTTCCATCCTGACAGCTGTATATCCCAGGTGGTCTGACATTTGAGACCCAGCCAGCAAGATGAGATGGAAGGTATATGAGATGAGGGACAGGGGACAGCAGGGAGAGAGAAGGGGAGGGAGGGGTTGGGATGAGGTTGGGTTTTGAAGATTAACTTTGTGCCAGGTCCTCATGATGCATCCCAAATGGCAGACTATTTTTTATGTAGTGCACTAATTTTGACCACAGACCTATGGGTCCTGGTCAAAAATAGTGCACTATAAAGGGAATGGGGTGCCATTTGGGACACAACCTATGAGTCACTCAGGAGACAACCTGAGATGCTGTGATGCTTCTCGGTCCATATGGCTACCAGGGGTACTCCAATGACCCCTTTATTGATTTAGAGAGAAACAGACCTGTCTTGCTTTCTCAGAGCAGTAGCAATCTAAGAAAAAAACCTGGGTGGGTGAGTTGATAGTGTTAGTTAGTTGATCGTGTTAGTTAGTTGATAGTAGGTTAGTTGATAGTGTTAGTTAGTTGATAGTGTTAGTTAGTTGATAGTGGGTTAATTGATAGTGTTAGTTAGTTGATAGTGGGTAAGTTGAAAGTGTTAGTTAGTTGATAGTGGGTTAATTGATGGAGTTAGTTAGTTGATAGTGGGTAAGTTGATAGTGTTAGTTAGTTGATAGTGGGTTAATTGATAGTGTTAGTTAGTTGATAGTGGGTTAATTGATGGAGTTAGTTAGTTGATAGTGGGTAAGTTGATAGTGTTAGTTAGTTGATAGTGGGTTAATTGATAGTGTTAGTTAGTTGATAGTGGGTTAATTGATGGAGTTAGTTAGTTGATAGTGGGTAAGTTGATAGTGTTAGTTAGTTGATAGTGGGTTAATTGATGGAGTTAGTTAGTTGATAGTGGGTAAGTTGATAGTATTAGCTAGTTTAGTGGTTCCCAAGCTGTAGTGCATGCCCCCCAGGGAGTCAGCTTTTTTTTAAGGATCTCAGTCTGGTTTTAAACATATTCTTTAAAGTTGCAATAGTAGAATGCACAAGGTGCAATTTTGTGAGTTGGTAGTGCATCATCAGATCCTCTTGTCGTGTTAGACATTGTATACTTTAGAGAGCTATTTATAACTTGTCAGAAATGTCCAGATCAACAATCCCATGTCAGCTGACGTTTCTTTTTATTTTGTTTTTTTTTAGCCCGTAGACCTTGTCACTCAAATATCACATGAATACACATTAGACATGGCAAAATGTATAGAATTGCAAGAAAATGTGCTTTAAAACTGCAACATTTTCCTGGCACCCCGTGACAAAATAGAATGTAGAATTGCAGTAGAATTGCAGGAAATAAGCTTTAAACCTGCAAAATTCTCTCCACCAATAAGAGGAGTGTGAACACTTAGTGTCATGAACAGTTTTTGCACCCATAGAAATAGATGTGGGGGGGCGCGGGATGATCCCCAATGCTGGAAGGGGGCCCCCGAGTGACAAGGATAGGAAACCCCTGAGTTAGTTGATAATGGGTTAGTTGTTAGTGTTTGTTAGTTAGTTAGTAGTGGGTTAGTTGATACAGTGGCTGGGTGGGTTACTATGGGTAGGTTAGTTGGTGGGTAAATTCAAATAGAATGTGTCTATTCTACCTCATACGATATAATATGAATATCCTACTTTGTGATTCTGCAGGTCTGGTAGATATAAGCTGAGTTCAGAGCCAGCGCCTAATCCCATTGTTCATGGTCAATGTGCACTGATACGAAACGGTATCAGCTCTGTTACAAATAGACCTTGAACTGTGCAGGTTTTGATAATAAAAGGAGAAGGCATGGAGCTGGAGCAGCAGTCGACTGGAGAGTGGATCGGCAAGATAAGATTTGTGGAAATGTATGAGAAAGGACTTGGCGATAAATATGTATGTGCTTTCCCAAATGGAACCTATTGTGAGTTCATTTTTCTTAGGTTTGAGAATGGTGTTCATTAACATTCGAGCTATCAATATCAAAAGTTATAATGCATGTTGAATTACCTAGCGCACAAGCAGTTTTGTCGTTTGTCTCATTTTATTGCACAGCACCAGACAGGAGTTGTTTTTAAAAATGTGTACTTACCCTGCCACATGCACAATAAAATGATTTATTCAATGAATGCGTGATATCATAATACTGTATTATACATATTACATGATACTGCATATCTGAAAGACTTAACATGGTCTCCACATATTGAGATACATCAGAGCGTATGATGTGTGTCAATACAGTCGACTTTCTATGAAATGTATCCCCTCCAACCAGGGATTAGCGTAGTTGAGCTAGTAACAGGATAACCCAAACCAACTCCACACTCCGCACCAGGGGACTAACTGCTAAGGTAAGCCTACCCTGTGTTGTGGTTCCAGTCGAACATCCATGACCCAAGTTGATTATTCACATGGAGTCCATGACAGGTGGCAATTATTTAAATGCTGAAACAAACGTTGTTTAAACCAACACCTGAAACGTCTTTTTGTGCACTTTTGCATTTTGATTGGTTCAGGATCTGTGGTCTATGGTAATGAGGGAAGCTCGTCGGTTGCCATGACAGTTTCTTGGGGCTTTACTACTGCACTGTACATTGTGTAAGTATTACAGTGATATCAGTCATTGCCACAGGTGTGACAATAACCCCCAAAAAGGTGTGTGTGTTGCTTTAACACTTTCAAGTCTTATGATGACAAGGGATATGACAGCTGTGCTAAAAATCTGCACTGTCTATAAACCCTTAATGAGTATAAGACATGCTATAACAAACTTCTCCCTCCCTCCTTTTCTCTGTAGGCCGTTCAGGTTAACCCTGTCCGTTATGCTTGGTAGCAGGCAGCATAACATATCATATTCTAATAGTACAACAGCAGGTATGATCAAAATCCCAGATACATGGTTTTTCGGGTCACCGCTACCAACATACAGCTACAGGCAATGTTACTAAGGTCTAGTGCCACCCGTTGAAGGTGTTATTATTCCACGTACATTAACCTCAATGAATATTTAGATTTTACAACCCTTTAAGCGTACATATTAGAAGTCTGTCGCAGGGAACTGAACATTAGAATATTACCTCAGGCTTTGTCTTTCTTATCTTTTCTCCTCTCCCCCCTATACATACCCTACCGAGCCCCATAAACTATAATCACCTTGAAATTAATTAATCGTGACACAACAATATTGTTGTGATAAGAAAGTGTTTTTGTAGTTTCTTTGTGCAGATTTTCTTTTGCCCCATTGTGGTGAATTCCATTGAAGTTCATTTTGTCCATGTATGATGCCATGCTGCCATTGGGGTTCAAATGTGTGTTATCTCAGTTGTATGTGTGTGGGGTCTTAGTAAAGTAATTAATCTCTATAAAGCCTGACTGAGGTAGGTATGAAGGCTTGGAATTCAATTACCGCAGTGCAGAGACGCCAATTTATGGGGGGGAAATATGCGGCATGTATTTTGCAGGTTAATATCGGCCACCTGAGCCTTCTCGTAGCGTTTGGAAAGTGGGCTGTGGAATTGGCATAACACATGCATGCAGCAGCCCTGCTTGTACTTCTGTGTCATTGCTCTGGAATGTGGACCCCTTAATTAAATACATTTGAAATGAAATACTACGTTTTAGAATAGCACTCTACTGTATCTTCTGCCATGAGGTGTTCTTTTTAACATGTTGTGGTACACTCTATTATAACGGAATTGGCATTATTGTGACATGGATTAAAGTCATGAAAATTACATTCAACTTTTTTGTTGTAAAAATGTTTTGGAATGTTGGGGATACTATGAACTTTGAAAAGGATTAGCATTGTGAAAGGGGTTGTGTAATACACATATCCCCTTCCTGTATTCATCTTTCTAGAGCAGACTATTATAGCTGGTTACTTAATCCTAGAAAAATGGATATGGCACAATATTTTTGTTTAAACTGCATGTTTTTGTTTCTCCACTTCCATCTTTTGTGCAGAAGGCCACATAACTGATTTGTTTCTGGTCAATGCCTGACCCTTGCTGACTTTTTCATCCTCATTTCAGGGGCCCTGAGCTCAATAACTGTATACATCCCTTAGATCCGTGTCCCATTCTCGCATCTTTCCTCGCAACAGGAACATGAACGACAAAATAAGTCATGTACAGGAAATACTGATGATTGACAATGTCTTGTTCAGTTATACATAGTTCCCATACCGTGTAGTCCTATTAGCAAAGAGGGTGTCGTACATGGATGGGTCAACCTACAGATCCTCTGTGTTGATATGGCATATCTCACATAACATGAAAAATATAGTCTATGGGGTCAGACAAAATGTGCTGAATGACTTTTCCCAAATCTAAAAGTGTACATATGTACAGTACATGCAATGTATGCTGTCATTGTCTTTTTGGTCAACATATTGGTATTGGGTTTCTGTATTGACATTCCTCTTTAATATGGATTTCTAGCGGACAAATCCTGTGTATTCTGAGTTTGAATTATGTGCACGGCTTGCTTCGCTGGAGGCACATCAATAATGACCCCGTCAGACAACAGAAAAGGCTCCCATTCAACCAAACTACCCCCTGTGTCATGGCTTTGGAAGACATTGTTAGTCTGTGGTCAAGTTCATGTGAAAAGGGACTCGTTTGGAACCACAAAATGATGGCTGTGAGGGTGACACCTAGCTATGCATCCTGCATATTTCTGTCATGAGGGTCACTCCGACAAAATCCTGCATGTTTCTATCCAGGGGTCAACATGAAAGGAAGCAGAGATACACCAGCAGAAACCTGTTCTAAGGTCGACAGCGAAAGCTCGAGGACATTGTTATATTACTGTTGTTCTAACCTCTGAAATCAGAGTTTTTTTTTGTGTAAATATGGTAGTGAGTGATGAAGAAGGTGGGTGTGCTTGGTGAGCTTGTATCGTGTGAGTGGGTAGGGGTGGCGACACGACACAAGATGAGTCCTACGCAAAAAAAACGTTAATATGAGCAGAGAGCGTGACGATGGCAGCCCACCTTCCCATAAATCACGTTGGTTTTAATCATACCTGCCACCTCGCTGCTCCGCCGTGCACCACTGTCTCTCCCAGGAGAAATTGTTTTCCCTGCCTCCTGCCTCTCTCCCTTTCTCACTTGTGTTCAATTATCTAGGAGCTCTTTTCCTGGATGTTTATTTATTTGTCCCAAAGTTCATGTACGGTATGCATGCACACATCTCCTCCAGAGGGAGTGAGACCGTAGCGATGCAGCGGACCGTCACAGCTAACCGCACCACACTGGAGGACTAGAGTAGAACGTAAACACAGGCTCAGACACAGGAACAAGACATGGAGAGTGGGAATGGGGGCTCCTCATTGAGGCAGCAGGGGCAAGGTAGATAGGGACGAGGCTTATTAAAACTCACATTATCATTCACCGGGACCTGTCACGGGCGGAGGGGGTGATGTTGGGAAATGGTCGAATCGGTTCTGTTCTTTGAGTTGTGTTGAATAAGAATGTTTTGTACACTTTGATATTATCACGCATCGCACAGAGAGAGAGAGAGAGAGAGAGAGAGAGAGAGAGAGAGATGTGTTTACATACAGTACTCAGGTCTGACCTGGTAGGAAGTCCGAAAGTATACATTTTACCACATAATTATTACTAATTATAGAGCGGGTGCCACTGAGAGGACTGTGTTCATTATAAATTCCTGGTCAAACTGAGCTATACAGAAACACAAAGGTTGGATCCTAAATGGCACCCTATTGTCAATATAGTGCAATACTTTTGATCTGGTACTTTTGACCCGGTAAAAAAGTACACCATGAAGGGAATAGGGTGCTGTTTGGAAGACAGCCAAAGAAAAGGATCCTCTTTTGCTCTCTGTGTCATCTGTCTAAGATGTGTTTAAAGCAGAAAGAAGGTAATAACATCTCACTACATAAACCATGTCAGGGCTGCCCGTGGCACCTATCTTCTTGACAAAATAAAGGCCCCGGCAATTAGGCTGTTTCATGTCATCGGACAGCCTCTGCTTTATTCCCACAATGCCGAGCAACACTAGAAGACACCTTAAGTGCCGTTAAGTGATCAAAGAGAGAGCCACATATTGGATAACACAATTAGAATAAAACCCAGTCTGGTCCAAAGACGACTTACTGATAATGGCTTGTAAACAGAGGACATTACTTCACACAAAGATTATTCAGATTCTTTGGCTCTGACACCGGATGTACCAGCCGGGTCTATTAAGAGGGGGGAAAAAAACACCATTTCCCTTTGGTTAGGAGATGGAGAGAGCAGGGGTAGTGTGAAAATGGGTTTGGGTAAAACAATAAAACAAGATTCTGTGAGGTCCTAATTGTCAATATTCAAAACAACACCAATGACAAGAGCTGAAAAGGATGTAAGGCAATCTCACAAAGAGGGCCTTTTTTTCTTCCTTTGCTAATGCCTTTCTCTTTCTTTCTTTCTTTCTTTCTTTCTTTCTTTCTTTCTTTCTTTCTTTCTTTCTTTCTTTCTTTCTTTCTTTCTTTCTTTCTTTCTTTCCTTCCTTTCTTTCCTTCCTTCCTTCCTTCCTTCCTTCCTTCCTTCCTTCCTTCCTTCCCTCCCTCCCTCCCTCCCTCCCTCCCTCCCTGTCTCTATTTGTCTCTTTCTCCCTCTCTCTCTCCCTTTCTCTCTCTCCCTCTCCTTTGTCCGTCCGTGTACTTAACAAGAGGACATAACAGGCCTCTCCTCCCCGTAATGGAGAAGCTAGACATATAAAAGAATTGGGGGAAGTGGCAGTTTCCTTGTGTTACACGACTGGGTCAAACAGTCAAACTGTAATTATGACCAAAGTACCAGCACTGATCGCTGGTCACCCGCCTCACCTGTCATTAACCCTCTGAACCCTGGAAGCTCTCAGTCTGGGTGGACCAGCCGCTAGTTTGCACCAGAGTTTCCAGAGGGGGGAGATAATTGTCAAGGCCTAATAGGATCAGTGCTGTGGGACCACGCTATACATCTGGCACCCAACAAGACGCTGCACCTGAGGCTCAGCTGGGATATAGCAGTCATAGCAGGCACAGCTCTATAGGCTAGGCTAGGCTAGTCTCCTTAGATGGGATATAGCAGTTAGCAGGCACCTGCTTTATAGGCTAGGCTAGTACATTTAGACGGGATATAGAAGTTAACAGACACAGCTCCATAGGCTAGGCTGGTCCCCTCAGCTTGGTTAGAGCAGTTAGCATGCATAGCTCTGTAGGCTAGTCCCCTTAGATGGGATATAGCAGTTAGCAAGCACATCTCTATAGGCTAGTCTCCTTAGATTGGATGTAGCAGTTAGCAGGCACAGCTCCATCGGCTAGACTAGTCCCATCAGCTTGGATAGGGCAGTTAGCAGGTATAGCTCCATAGGTTAGGCTAGGCTAGTCCCCTTAGATGGGATATAGCAGTTAGCAGGCGCCGCTCCATAGGCTAGTCTCCTTAGATGGGATGTAGCAGTTAGCAGGCACAGCATCTGATCCTATAGTGCATGCTTACAGAGGTGGTATAGCATAACAGACCTTCCATCCCACTGCGACTAGCCTACCTACAGTATACTTGACTTTGTGTCTGTATTGTATCAGTGCTGATGGAGGTCTGGAAAGCATCTCAGGCCATCTTTAATTTATGTGATTAAAAATTCAGGAGAAACCCTTGTACCAGCTGTTAAACTCAGATTGTAAACAATAATTCAGAGTTCAAATCTCAGCAAATTGAGGGTTAGGTTAACAGGAAATGTGGGTTGAAATGCATTATACACCAGCTGTGATAGAGATGCACGTTCAGTCAGGTGAATCCTGCAAGAATGCGTGCAACCAACGCATTGCTTACTTGTTAATTCCCCCATTGCAACACAACACAAAGGAAATAATAATTTGACCATCTCCCTAATGTCAATACCAACAACAGACGTATCAGTGCTCATAGGAGGATACTACTGCTAGAGGAATCAGGACACATTGGTAAGATAAAGTATTAGAATTAGGTGATATATGCATCAGTATGTATATAGAAAGGGAAAGGGGGAAACCTAGTCAGTTGTACAACTGAATGCATTCAACTGAAATGCGATCTTCTGCATTTAACCCAACACCTCTGAATCAGAGAGGTGTGGGGGGCAGCCATTATCGACATCCACGAGGGACAGACAGACAGACATCTAGTTTAGGGGAACAACTCACTATTTTCTCTCTTGTCTTGGTGTTCCATCTTCATTTTGTGACACTGTTTAAAAACGTTTTACTGTTACCATTTAACGTCGAGGAAAGCATCTTTACAATGCGGCACTGATTGAGTTTCCTGGTGGCCATTTTAAAGGTAGAGAGAGATCCTTTCTTGGCAGACTGCCTCTATTCCAGGGGCTGGTGCCAAGCTCTTTGAAACCGAATCACTTGTAGATTCTCAGATCACTATCCCCCTCCTATTTACCATACTTAATTCAACTGACTAGAAGTGCATCCCAAATGGCACCGTATTCCCTATTTAGTGCACACATTTTGACCAGGGCCCAAAGGGAATAGAGTACCATTTGGAAAACACCCTACAGTAGATCTGCAATACATTCCCTATCCCTTTTTGATTTGATGTATTTATATATATAAAAAAATGGGGGGTAGATGGGGGTAGATCAGATTTAATATTGCAGATATATTATTTTAATATTGCAGAGATATTAATGTACCTTGTACATTTTTTGGAAAATATACAGTACCAGTCAAAAGTTTGGACACACCTACTCATTCAAGGGTTTTTCTTTATTTGCACTATTTTCTACGTTGTAGAATAATAGTGAAGAAATCAAAACTAGGAAATAACACATATGGAATCATGTAGTAACCAAAAAAGTGTCCAACAAGTCTAAATATTTCAGATGTTAGATTCTTTAAAGTAGCCACCCTTTTCCTTGATGACAGCTTTGCACATTCTTTGCCTTCTCTAAACCAGCTTCACCAAGAAAACTTATCCAACATTCTTGAAGGAGTTCCCACATATGCTGAGCACTTCACTCTGCGGTCCAACTCATTCTAAACCATCTCAATTGGTTTGAGGTCTGGTGATTGTGGAGGCCAGGTCATCTGATGCAGCACTCCATCACTCTCCTTCTTGGTCAAATAGCCCATACACAGCCTGGAGATGTTGGGTCATTGTCCTGTTGAAAAACAAATGATAGTCCTACTAAGCCTAAACCAAATGGGATGGCGTATCACTGCAGAATGCTGTGGTAGCCATGCTGGTTAAGTGTGCCTTGAATTCTAAATACACCACAAACAGTGTCACCAACAAAAGATTCTCACACCATCACACCTCCTCCTCCATGCTTCACAGTGGGAACTACACATGCAGAGATCATCCGTTCAGCTGCTCTGTGAATCACAAAGACATCAGACCAAAGGACAGATTTCCACTGGTCCATTGCTCGTGTTTCTTGGCCCAAGCAAGTCTCTTGTTTTTATTGGTGTCCTTTAGTAGTGGTTTCTTTGCAGCAATTCGACCATGAAGGCCTTATTCACGCAGTTTCCTCTGAACAGTTGATGTTGAGATGCGTCTGTTTCTTGAACTGTGTGAAGCATTTATTTGGGCTGCAATTTTTTAGGCTGGTAACTCAAATGAACTTTTCCTCTGCAGCAGATGTAACTCTGGGCCATCCTTTCCTGTGGCGGTCCTCATGAGAGCCAGTTTCATCATAGTTCTTGTTGGTTTTTGCGACTGCGCTTGAAGAAACGTTCAAAGTTCTTGACATTTTCTGGATGGACTGAACTTCTTGTCTTAAAGTAATGATGGACTGTCGTTTCTCGTTGCTTATTTGAGCTGTTCTTGCCATAATATGGACTTGGTCTTTTAACAAATAGTGCGATCATCTGTATTCCACCCCTACCTTGTCACAATACAGCTGATTGGCTTAAATGCATTAAGAAGGAAATAAATTATACAAATGAACTTTTAACTTCTTGATCCTACCCATCCCGGATCCGGGATCGTGAATACACCCTCAGGCTCATTACCATAACGCAACGTTAACGATTTCTAAAAATCGCAAATGAAATGAAATAAATATGCCTGCTCTCAGACCATTTAGCCTTTTCTTAACAACACTGTCATCTCAGATTTTCAAAATAGCTTTTGAACCATAGAAAATCAAGCATTTGTGTAAGAGTATTGATAGCTAGCATAGCATTTAGCGTAGCATTTCAGAATGCACTTGATCCAAACATTTTCAAGACAAAAACCAGAAAAGCAATCAAATAAAATAATTTACCTTTGAAGAACTTCTGAATGTTTTCAATGAGGAGACTCTCAGTTACATAGCAGATGTCCAGTTTTTCCTGAAAGATTCTTTGTGTACCAGGACAAATCGCTCCGCTCTCACCACTTTGTACATCACATTTGGCTACCGCTAAACGTCAACCGAAAATTCAGTCACAAAAACGTCGAACTTTTTTCCAAATTAGCTCCATAATATCGACCGAAACATGGCAAACGTTGTTTAGAATCAATCCTCAAGGTGTTTTTCACATATCTCTTCATTGATATGCCGTTCGTGGAAGCCTGCTTTCATCTCAGAATCCCATGGAAAAATACCAGCAGCTGAGTTTTGCTGTGCACCAATTTCCACGCAGTCACCCCGACACCGTGCGGACACTTGGCAAATGTAGTCTCTTATGGTCAATCTTCCAATGATATGCCTACAGGGCACTGCGTCACAATGCTGTAGACACCTTGGGAAACGATAGATAGGGCAGGCTCATTCCTGTCGCATTCACAGCCATATAAGGGGGATAATGAAAAACAGAGCCTCAGAAATCCTGCTCATTTCCTGGTTGTCAGTTTCATCTTGGTTTTGCCTGAAGCTTCTGTTGTAAATGGGCACTCACAGATAATATCTTTGTAGTTCTGGAAACATCAGAGTGTTTTCTTTCCAAAGCTATCAATTATATGCATAGATTTCACTGAGCATCTTTTTGTGACAAAAGTCTCTTGTTTTTATTGCCCTTAAAGTGGTTTCTTTTCCAATAATGACACAGCGCCCCCTGAACAGGATGTTGAACTGTTTTTAACAAGCATTTACCTGTTCTTAAAATGCATTCTGCAGCAGTGACTACCTTTCCTGAAGCTGGTTGAGAGCCAGAAGTTCTTGTTGGTTTTTACATTTTCATTACATTTAAGTCATTTAGCAGACGCTCTTATCCAGAGCGACTTACAAATTGGTGCATACACCTTATGACATCCAGTGGAACAGCCACTTTACGTTAGTGCATCTACATCTTTTAGGGGGGTGAGAAGGATGGACTTGGTCTTTGAACAAATAGTGGGGTTTCAGGTGTCTCTGGAAGGTGGTATTGACCCCTACCTTGTCACAATACAGCTGAGGGAGTTTGTTCCACCAGAAGAAGGAAATAAGTTTTGAACTGGGCAGGCGGGAACTGTCCTACCCAGTGGTAGGGAAGCAGGCCAGATGGATGACCATGCCCTTGATTTCTGGGTGCAAATGGGCCTGATAAATAGCCTGCTCTCAAGGTAGCCTTTCCTTCACAACACTGTCATCTCAGTTTTCAGCGGATGCTTTTGAACCAGTGGAAAATCAAGCATTTGTGAAGAGTATTGATAGCAGCGGGCTGCAGCGTTCTTGAGCGTAGCATTTAATGGCACATTTTCCCAAAAACAGCAGAAAAGTAATCAAGACGGGAGATGACAAGTGCCTACCTTTGAAGAACTGAATGTTTCAATGAGGAGACTCTGCAGCATGTTACATAGCAGATGTCCAGTTGAACCTGAAAGATTCTTGCGCTCTTGGTTTTGTACATCACATTTGGCGAGATCATGGAACGAACCGAAAATTCAGTCACAAAACGTCTTGAACTTTTTTCCAAGGTGGTGCTCTGATAATATCTGCCAAACATGGCAAACGTTGTTTAGAATCAATCCTCAAGTCTGCATATCTCTTCATTGATATGGAGAGACCATGGTCCCATGGAAAAATACCAGCAGCTGAGTTTTGGCTAGAACAAGGACACCGTGCGGACACCAGTGGCAAAGAGCTCTTATGGTCAATCTTCCAATGATATGCCTACAAATGACGTAGGACAATGCTGCAGACACCTTGGAGAACGATAGATAGGGTGGAGAGGAGGCTCATGAGTTGAACAGCCATATAAGGAGATAATGAAAAACAGAGCCTCAGAAATCCTGCTCATTTCCTGGTTGTCTTTTCTTTCAGTTTCATCTTGGTTTTGCCTGAAGCTTCTGTTCTAGGGCACTCACAGATAATATCTTTGTAGTTCTGGAAACGTCAGAGTCTTTTCTTTCCAAAGCTATCAATTATATGCATAGTCAGTTGATGCATCTTTTGATTTGACAAAATAGATAGCGCTTAAAACGGGCAAGGGATCTGGTTTATGACCAATAATGACACAGGGTGCAACTCTCCCCTGAAGACGGAAGGATGCCAACTGGTTGATTTAAGGGAGAAGGTCTCCGGAAATGGTCAAGACACACCTGTTCATCTAAAATGCATTCCAGTTGAGCTACCTCATGAAGCTGGTTGAGAGGAATGCCACAAGCGTGCAACGTTGTCATCAATGCAATGGGGGGCTACTTTATATTTTACTTCACATGATTCCATGTGTTATTTCATAGTTTTGATGTCTTCACTATTATTCTCTACAGTGTAGAAAATAGGAAAAACCCCGGAATGAGTAGGTCTGTCCAAACCTTTGACTGGTACTGTATATATGTAAATGTATGCAGCAAAATCTGCAGAGCTGGGATGGTTGTGTCCCCCATAAATATACAATTTTGTTGGTTGCAAGAATTTTGTATAATAATTTAAATTGAAAAACTAGACATTTTGAATCCGGCGTCATTTTGCGTATCAGTTCATAAACCATGCGCCATAGAATCGGTACATTGAAAATCTCTTCACAACTATTTTGCAATCCCTATGGCACAGCTGTCAATTTTTCGGTCCTTAAATGAAACAGGCATAATTTTTATTTATCACAATTGTCTTTAAACAATGTTGGTCTTTAATGCAGGGATGACAGACAAGTTCCTCACTTTCTCCCCCTTCCAATTGCCTCTTCCATTTTTACGGTAATGCTGCAATTAATTTGTTGTGATTTTGGGTAGAGCAGGCATTTCCATATATTTTTGTTAGCTACATGTGTGTTATAACTCCACCAGATATAATTTACAAAGAATATATATATTAATTTTTTTATCGATTAGTGTATTTGAGTTAAACATAATATTTGTTGTAATATTTGTTCTGTCTTTTCTGGTGGATTTAAACTGAAATTTGAGATATTATGGAGATTATTTCATTTTCAAATAACCGAAAGTGAGAGGTTGCATCTGAATAAAGGAAAAAAGGCCATTCGCAAACCTGGGGTGAGACATACTTACCAATCTGCTACATAACCAGTTCGGATTTAAGGATCACTTTTATATGACTGAAGCCTTTAGTGAGAGGTCTAATTATTTTATATTTAATCATTCCCTATCCCATGTAAGGGCAGCTTGAGGGCTGTAGTTCACCACTCAACATGTCCTGGCATCTGTCCACCTATACATTTCATTTCACAACGGCTTCTACTCTGAATTTACATTGTAACTAATATCTGGGTGTAATAAGGTCTCACATAGTGACTTTGTTTTCACTAATTACATATTCAGAGACATCAGGGTTGTGTCCCAAATGAGTCTCTATTTCCTAAATAGTGCAATACTTTTGATCAGATTCCTATGGGCCCTGGACCTGGTCAAAAGTAGTGCCCTAAATAGGGAAAAGAGTACCAATTGGGATGCAGCCTAGATCTGTCCTTGCATGTTGTCACTCCTGGTCCAGGTGGGTTGCAGTCAGAGTGTGTTGACTTTTGTTCCAACATGAACTGTATAATACTCCCAGCTATTTGATCCTGTGTAAAAATGTGTTGAACGCTTGCCCTCAACTAACAAAGGTTGACCATTTAATCTGGCAGGCCAGCGCCAGCTGAGGTCAGGGTTATCCCAGTGAGCAGGGGAATTAGAGAAGGCTTTATCCTCTATCCCTCCATCCCAAACTATCATATCTACAGCACATGTATAAACCAAAAGCTCAATCTTTGCCGAACTAAAACACCACATTGACCCAATCCATCAACCTTCCAGCTCCGACTATATTTGTGTCGCTAATTAATTACCTCACATGCGACAGAGCTGTTTGCGAAATGATGAATGATGGGTAGAGAGAACAGGAATGGTGGTGGCGTTTTAGCGCAGCGGTGCACAGCTGGTGCTGTGTTTGTCCTGTATACACTCTGCTACCTGGGCGCGTTTGGCGGGCTGCCTAAGCACTCAAACAGACAGAAAGGATTTCATTTTCAGTGTGTAAGAGGCTTTATAGCACCTAATACAGGACTTAGTAGGTAAGCATAATCTGTCCAGGTTCACCTATGAGATACTATCCACTGATTCTGACTGAATATGAAGAGTGATAGAGTGACACTGGACTGGAAGAACACTTCATGAGCAGAACAGGATGGACTGACGTATGTAATAAACTGCAATTATCAAGGCTTCTTTATGCCTAATTTATACTGTATGTATGCAAGGCAAGAAACCAAATGCATCATGACTATCCCGCATCCTTCATATTTCCGGGACTGCACACGTCTGCATATTTTTGCGACCCAACTGCACAGTCTCGCCATTTTGCGTAGCTATTTGTAGTTATTGCGTTGCATACTGCGTAGGGTCATTTCTTTTTGCCTTTAGTGTCGTTCTACTTGTGACACTTACTCAAAAAAAGGGTCATTTTAGCAGCCAATTTCATTCAAGCGATTTGCACATATTTTCAGGGAATGTTCATGCAGGAATCAAACTCTTATCATCAACCAACATCAAGCTCCGTTGTCGAAAGCAGTCCAAAAACAGTATTCATTGGAGTGATGTGAAAATGAAAGGTTGTGTTCTATTGGGAATTACGTAACTCACTTCAAGGTGCCCCCTTTACAAAATCTCTGCTCTGTTTAACACAAGTTATTACCTGTGGGTCAAGGTGCGACATCAGTCGAGGGGCACAAAAACAACGGTGACTGTTGCTTTGGCCATCAAAACATTCCACAAAGAAACATATTGTCTCCATCCCAAATGGCATCCCTTTTCCTATTAAAGTGAGCCCTATGTGCCCTGGTCAAAAGCAATTCACTACGTAGGGTTTAGGTTGTCATTTGGGACGCAGATATAACTAACCCCCCACCCGGGGATGGTGTCGAGCACCATCAAAGTTTCAAACACAGGGTTTGTGAAAAATAAACAAACTTATCGACAGAGGCGAGGTTTGCTCCCTTTTATTTCTGATCGTCTGGGCAGCCTCAGGCCAGATTTTAATACGAGTTTTCAGAGTCTTGATTTGCAGCTCTGGCCATTTTGAATAATGCAGGGGGAAACGAGAGGAGAGGATTGCGGGTGGTTGGTTTTCTCTTACTCTCATCTCGAGAGGCCTCTCTGGTTGCATCCCAAGTGGCACCATCCCCCGATATAGTGCACTGCCCTATGGGCCCTGGTCAAAAGTAGGGAATATATAGGGAATAGGGTGCCATTTGGGATGTAGGTTTTCCAGGGGTCTGGCTCTTCCCTCACTCTTCTGCAGGTTCAAGTGTTATCATGACTATTTCACATGTCAAGGGCAGACAGGAAACCTCCAACAAGATAAAAGTTAAGAGGAAGAGATGTGGGAAGAAAGAGGGAAAAAAGTTTTTGCCAGCCCCCAATGCAAGGATTTCATGCTGGGAACACAAAAGAGCATATTAAACACTAAAGTTTATCAGTACAAATTAAGTCTTGGATTCACAGTTCCTTTAATCTTTAGCATCTGAAAGTTGTTTCTTTTTCTTCTTCTCTCCTCCTCATCTCTCGGTTTTCCCCAGTTAGATGTTGAAACGAAATCCAGCCAGTACCATTGACTTTCCTGTTATAAAAAATATAGAGATACATCATAAAAATTTAATTACTTCTATCTCATTTCCATAAGATTCCTTAAAAAATGTAAAATTCATTTAAAGTAAGTGGTGACTTTGTCTTTGAAGATCACGACAATTAACATGGATCAAAGCGTAGGTTCTGTAAGGATGGGATCTCATTACCATAATGAAATTAACTTGGAGACAAGAATCTCTAATAGGTGCAACAAAAAACGCATTAATAATATTTAAGGAAAATGATGTTTATGCTGGTAATACAACAATTATAAGAACTTCTATTCAATTAAGAGTTTGTTAATGAACTTTTATTTTGTACAGAGAACAAATCAAGACCATTTATCAATTTGATAATTTTTCCCATTCAGAAGTATACCATTTATACATCCTTTTTTGAATTTCAAATGTAATCCCAAAATACACAAAGCATAGTTTTGCCAATATTGTTTATTCTTTATTATGCCACATAAAATGTATTCAAATGATCATATCTATTGTAATTATTGCCATGATCTTAAATGAATAATGGCGCCATTGTTTGAGAACCTTCTTAATGTATAGATACAAAGGGTTTCCCTAATAAAGCAACTCTAAATAAACGTTTAAATATATGAACAAATGGAAAAAATGAATACATAAATATTGTATTTTCTAATACACCGGATAAGCGCAGTGAAATGTGTGGTTTTATAGCTCAGTTGGTAGAGCATGGCGCTTGTAACGCCAGGGTAGTGGGTTCGATTCCCGGGACCACCCATACGTAGAATGTATGCACACATGACTGTAAGTCGCTTTGGATAAAAGCGTCTGCTAAATGGCATATATTATTATATATATTTACAGCGTCAGCCATAGAAGTACGGCGCTCCTGGAGCAAATTAGGGTTAAGTGCCTTGCTCAAGGGCACATCGACACATTGCTTACCTTGTCGGCTCGGGTATTTGAACCAGCAACCTTTTGGTTACTAGCCCAACTTTCTAACCATTTGGAGCAATAGTTGGAAACATATGCCAGATACATAAACGTAGTGATTGCCAAAATATTTTATTGGCCATTATTAATAACACTATAATTAAATATTTGGTGTTTCCTGAATGTTCATAGTGTTCCCTGAAGTCATAATTCCCACTTTGATGCTCCTCTATCATGGCATGAATGTACATATTGTCAGTGTCGTATTTAGTCTACTGCATTTAACCTCTCCTCCTCTCCGTTCCATGGGAACTATGTGCTCCTCTCCCTGACAGAGTAAAGACCCTGTCATCCACAGCCTCAGCACTACATATAATTGAAATAAATCGTAACAGTACAGGATTGTAGTCTGAGGTTAGTCAATAGATCTTCTCCCCATCCTAAGCCATGAAGAGGTCCAAGGAGTCAGATAGAAGAGGAGGAGGGGGAGTTGGGGGGTGGGGGTGGGGGGGTTCCAATGACCCAGATTTAGTCTCTAAACATAAATAAATAACTTACTTTTTTTCTCAAGCCTCCGAGGCCCTGATAGGTGCCTCGATAGCAGCAACACTTTGCCGGGAGTTTTCAGGGGTCTGTTTGGGCGATGGAATAGACGGGTGTTTCAGGCCGAGCCAAAGTGTTTGGCTCTGGCAACTACCGTGACACTGTGATTCCCATGCCCTATCGCATTCTTTCCTCAGATCCCAGGCAGTTATGCTTTTTTTCCCCTTACGTGCAGGCCAGGATGTAGACAAATGAAGGCCAGTGACCTATGTGGGGGCGGACTTATGGCATACACATCTCTCCTGTCCACACACGTTCATTAGCCTGTTCCCCTAGAGCAGTGTCGTTTACATGCTTTTTTTAAACCCTCACAAAAATGTTGGTTTCTGTATGAGGTTGGAGAAGGTGGGGGAAGATGGGTTTGTTTGTGAACCTTATATGGTGGCATTTTTCCTCACACTAAGCAGAATTTCTCAAACAGATTTGTGACCCATAGACTTTGTCACTGTATTATGATGGGTTATGAGTAAGAAGCTAAGAAATGGCATTCTATAAACTGTTACGCCAGTAAGAGGTTGGCAGAGTAAGTCTCGGGAGGTCATTATTTTTATGTTGAATCAACAGGGGCGGAAGGTTCCTGGCTTGGCCATGGGGCTTTCACATCCGCAACACACACACGCACAAGCGCGCGCACAGCACGTCACAGCACAGAAAGTAATGGCCTGTAGGTGCTCAGCTGTTGAGAGGAAATTGGTCGGCCCTGATTTTTGTATTATACTCCAAAGCCTCCTTGTCCCCTGGTCGTGTCTCCCACGCGGTATTCTAATGCATGTTACATCACTGGAATGATGCACTGTTTCTTTATTTTCTCTCTCTCTCTCTCTGTCATCCACTCATTCTTTCTCTCTTCCCCTCTCTCTTGTTCACTCGATCTCCCTCCCTCTCTCTATCCCCCCCCCCCCTCTCTCTCATTCCTCTTGTGACCGGTGGTGGTTCAGTAGGAAGGGAAAAGGCCTGGCAGAAGAAAGGAAAGGCCTTGTTAGATCTGGAGTTTTGGGCCAAGGGGAAACGAATGAACGTGTTACTTGTGTCACATAGAGTTAAATCCACTCTTTTTGAAGAAGGAGATATACCTCATCCTCTGCTTTGAATATTCTCCTGTGAGACTTATGAAGTATATATATATATAAATGTCTGCCATGCTAATACGATAGTACTCTGTAAAGCAGCTGTTTCATGTAATGGTGTTTGTGTTTACTGTCAATTTGGTTTCTGTCTTTCTGTTTAAGGAAAGATTCAAATATCATAAGAATAAGACAAATCCAATTGTTGATAATTATGATGCATATATCTATATACAGGGCTTGGGAGTAGAACTTTGGAATTCAGAGGGAATTTTCAATGCTCTATGAAGTATTGAAGCTAATTTTGCCCTGGTTTTAACTTGTTACACTTCTCACCTTCCTTTCATGGCTGCATTTGGTTATTTCACTAGGCTATTCCACAGTTTCAATATATACTTTCTTTAAAGTGTACTCCGTCAGGTCAAAAATATGTCTTTTTTTGAAGATACACAGCTACACTTCTCAAGCTTTGATATTCCGTTTGATTTTCTTTTGGGCATGTTGACATTTTTAAGAAACCACGGGTTTTGATGTGATTTCCCCCTGCTTTTTTACATCACAAGTAAACATACAAAATTGCTTTAAACAGACAGGCAACATGTAAAGGGCAACAGTAGGGAGCTATGATTGACATGTTTTTTATTTTGACAGTGCTCACCCTCTTTGCTCCTGGTTTGTGATCATAAATAGTGTATGAGCTTATTAGGGAAGCCGCTGCCACGTTCCCTACTAGTGTGTGTTAGTAGTGTTAGCAGCCAATTTGCCAGTACACATGTGAGACATTATTAGTCTCTCCCTTTAATCCAGACCCCTCTCTCTCTCTCTCTCTCTCTCTCTCTCTCTCGCTCTCTCTCTCTCTCGCTCTCTCGCTCTCTCTCTTTTCCTTCTGTCTTTATTACACACACGCATGCACGCACGCACGCTCACACTCACACTCATGCTAGTGTGTATGCATACTGTACAGGAGCCCACCTGTCTTCCATTACTCACTGTGAGGTAGGTATGGGTGTGTACCCAAATGGCACCCTATTTCCCATGTACAGTGCCTTCGGAAAGTATTAGGACCCGTTGACTTTTTCCACGTTTTGTCACATTGCAGCCTTCATCTCAAATGGATAAAAAAATGAAAAAGAATCCTCATTAATCTACACACAATACCCCCGTAATGACAAAGCGAAAACAGGTTTTTAGACATTTTTGCAAATGTACTGAAAATGAAAAACAGAAATACCTTCTCCAACGTAAGAGACTCGAAATTGAGCTTGAAGGAGGCCGAAGGAATTGTCCATAGAGCTCCCAGACAGGATTGTGTCGAGGCACAGATATGGAGAAGGGTACCAAAAAAAGTGCAATGTTCCCAAAAACATAGTGGCCTCCATCATTCTCCATCACTCAGACTCTTCTGAGAGCTGCCCCCCCCCGGCCAAACTGAGCAATCGGGGGAGAACGGCCTTGGTCAGGGAGGTGACCAAGAACCCGATGGTCACTCTGACAGAGCTCTAGAGTTCCTCTGTGGAGATGGGAGAACCTTCCAGAAAGACAACCATCTCTGCAGCACTCTACCAATCAGGCCTTTATGGTAGAGTGGCCAGACGGAAGCCAGTACTCAGTAAAAGGCATATGACTGCCCACTTGGAGTTTGTCAAAAGGCACCTAAAGACTCTCAGATCAGCAGCGTAGCCTAGTGGTTAGAGTGTTGGACTAGTAACCAGAAGGTTGCGAGTTCAAACCCCCGAGCTGACAAGGTACAAATCTGTCGTTCTGCCCCTGAACAGGCAGTTAACCCACTGTTCCCAGGCCGTCATTGAAAATAAGAATGTGTTCTTAACTGACTTGCCTGGTTAAATAAAGGTAAAAAAAATAAATAAAAAAAATCATGAGAAACAAGATTCTCTGGTCTGATGAAACCAAGATTGAACTCTCATCCCTACGGTGAAGCATTAAGGTGGCAGCATCATGCTGTGGGAATGTTTTTCAGCGGCAGGAACTGGGAGACTAGTCAGGAACGAGGCATAGATGAACGGAGCAAAGTAGTGGATACGGAACAGGTCTCTGAAACCTTAAGTGGCCCGGTCAGAGCCAGGACAGAGCCAGGACCAGAACCTTATCAAAATTCTCTGGAGAAACCTGAAAATAGCTGTGCAGCGAAGCTCCCCATCCAACCTGACAGAGCTTGAGAGGATCTGCAGAAACCTTGAGAGGAATGGGAGAAACTCCCCAAATACAGGTGTGCCAAGCTTGTAGCGTCATACCCAAGAAGACTCGAGGCTGTAAACACTGCCAAAGGTGCTTAAACAAAGTACTGAATTAAGGGTCTGAATACTTATGTAAATGTAATGTTTCAGTTTTTATGTTGAATACATTTGCAAACATTTCTAAAAACCTGTTTTTGCTTGTTGTTATGGGTTATTGTGTGTAGATTGTTGAGGAAAATAAACATTTTAATCAATTTTGTAATAAGGCTGTAACGTAACAAAATTTGGAAAAAGTCAAGGGGTCTGAACAGTGTTTCGGGAATACAGTGTTTCGGGAATACAGTGTTTCGGGAACAGGGTGCAGTTTGGGATGCAAGCCTATTAAAAAAGGAAATTCTCAGGATTTCCCCCCACTTCTTCTCCCTCAATAATTCTAAACAAGGCGTACCTGTTATGCATTTTTATCAAACGCAAAGCATCATGCTGTATGTGTAACCGTTCAGAAAATGTCCAATCTTCTAAAGGTTGTGAATGTTAAGAGCTAGCTTATGTAGGTTTTCTTCTGGAAAAAATGACTCTTTCTTGTTTAATTTAACGTACGCCGTATTTATCTACCTGGGTTGGACTCTGACAGAGGATAACAGAGAGACAGACACGATGGTAGCTTGTTCCAGAAGGCCATCTCTCTCTAAGAGGAGTATTGGTCACACCTTTTCCCCCGTCGGATATCCCTCCAGGAGTGTCAGGAGAGGTGAGGGCCAGAATCGTTGGCTGATGGCCTTTCTAAAAGGATGTTGGTGGGAGGTGGGAGAAGGAGGAGGTGGAGATGGAGAGGTGATCGGGCTCCAGGGGTCCCCAGAGGTAGATTCGCGAGTGGAGCTCGTTTTAGATTCACCTCTTCCTGACGCCAACACTGGGATGGAGCCTGAGAGTCATGAGTTGGTCAAGTAAAGTGTTCCCTTTCCTCCTTTCTCCGGGAAAGCAAACCTGGATTCAAATACTATTTAAAATGGTTCAAATACTTTGATTGTTCACTTTAGCATGTCTTGAGTGGCAGAGGGGCAGAATTAAACATTTTTCAGAGTATTCTTTTGGTCCATTAATCCCAGACAAGCTCAAAGAAAAAAACAGAAAAATAATTTGAAACTATTTCAAATAGTGTTCGAACCCTGGTGCGCTGGAGAGAGACATGTAGGCAGAGAGTGAGTAAACAGACCTGACCATGACATGGCATCCACAGAGATCATTTGATGCTAGGGATCTCCAGGGGCCCTCTGGTGTGGAGTCACTGGGTCAAAGCTGTAGTTTTACAGGGAGGAGAGCCCCTTCCAAGTACAGTAGAGTTCTGTACACGCTATGCAGACAGACACGCCTTGTCTTGCAGCTGCAGCACAAGATAATATAAGAAGTAAAACATATTAGACTTCTCAATAAATAACAGAGGTATAATTGAACACCATCTGCAAAGATACATTGTGATCTATTCAGGAGGTAATCTTTGACCCAAACAATTGCAGAGGAACCGAGCCCAATCTTGTGTAACCTATTCAAAAGCAAGGACAGTGGCTTTTCTGATTTAGGTACAATACTCTTTGTCATTCTTGCGTACGGTGCACATTTTTGGACACCCTCAAGCCTCCTGTCTCACCCTGTAGGTTGACTTAGTGGTGTCAACCCCAACCCCAACCCCTAATAACATTAATATTTGAAGGAACTGATTAATCTTCCTTTGACTTACTGAGTTTCTCTTTAAAACAGCATCCCTCTGACACTGCCTTCAACCCAGTAGATGCCCTCTAATGATAATTGCTCTACTGATCCTTAAAGGGGAAGTTCAATATTTTGTATCTTGATGTGAGATGGTTCCAAGTAGCTGTCTTTGTGGCTAAAGTTAGCTAAAGTTTGTTGTGGCTCTTTAGAGAAAACCGAACCACGGGATACAGTTTCCTCTGGCCCATAGAACCATATAATCAAGTTGTAAAATTCTGAATTTCCCATTTAATATTTTCTCAACCTGTATTTTATTGAGTCAATACTCCTGACTGTGCAGGTATCGCCATTCCGCATGATGGTTTCGCGTGGTTTCCGATGAATTTTTATAAGTGTGGAAAAATCTGATGAAACTTATAAAAGAGGAACCACAGCAGAATATCGTCTCCAGACTATCCCCAAACCTGTTATTAAACGAGAATTCAAACAGCTATTTAGTTTAGACAGGACCTAGGAAAGGTTGCTTGGGCTTGTCTTTACTTTGTGTGTTTTCACTGCCAATATTACAGCTGAAACTTTTTTCTTACGTCAACTATAGAATTAAACTGTACACACACACACACACACACACACACACACACACACACACACACACACACACACACACACACACACACACACACACACACACACACACACACACACACACACACACACACACACACACACACACACACACACACACACACACACACACACACACACACTTGCAAGAGTCTTTTGGGGGACATTTGTTGTGGAAGCAGGAATGTAGTGGTGCCGAAGAATGTAATCTATCAAATACCGTAGAGGATGTCCAGTTGGTGGCTCCGTCAAGCCTAGAATAGCCTTTTGTTCAAACACCTTTAATAATTAAACACTTTCCCAGCCCCTCAGGGCTCATAAGATTGACGACTTTTGCAGAAAAAAACCCTCCTCTACCAATTCCCATATAAACTGGAATACTTATTGGAGAGAAGGTATAGTGTTGTATCACCTAATGCCTTTTCAATATGCTGAACCACTGCTGAGTCCTGGACTGTATGTACTTATCTGTATACACAACATAAAACATTACAAAAAGCCACCAGGGGTCGAATAATGACCAAAAAAACGTAACTCTGCAGATTCACTTAGAGGGTGTACCTGTGAGAGAACAGCTGTCTTGTAAAGAGCTGCCTCCCACCGTCCCAACCCACTTTCTTTCTTTCTTTCTCTCCCTCTCACTCTTTCACACTCTCACTCACTCACTCTCTCTCTCGCTCTCTCCATCCTGGACCCTTTCGCTCTAAAATCTCTCACTAATTTGAATCAGAAGACATGCACTCTTTCCCTCCCCCATGTTCTACTAGAGGATTCTTGGCTGAAGGGCTCGGCCTCGTAATCCTGTGTGAAGATGATGTGGTGGGTGGACTTCGATCTCTACTCTCAACTCTTTAAACGTGCATTATTATGTATGGACCTAATATCTCTTGAGGCATTTATATTGTTGAGTGTAGGAAATCATCATAGATACCAAATGGACATATTTTCTTCCCTGGATTTGCCCAAAATTCATATTGCCTTCTGTTATTTCTCAGAGAGAAAGGACAAACAGAAAGAAATACCAAATGGATTAGTCACATCTGAATAGTTTCTAAGGTAAATACAACTCCCAACTCTTCCATATCAATTGAGTAGAGAGCGGACACTATATTTCTGTGGATGAACAAACAATGGTGGCATCCCAAATTATACCCTATTCCCTCTATAGTGCACTACTTTCGACCAGAGCCCTATTGTGCGGTGTTGCACTATATAGGCAGTAGGGTGCCATGTGGGACACAACCAATGTATGGCATGATAACTTTCAATAAATGGCCTACTCACATATTTGAGAGCTAATATTTATCATGAGATCTGCTGAGCGACCGCGGCCAGACCAACTAAACAAATATTGAGCTTCAACATCTCTTAAAACAACATACATGCAAAACCAAGTGTACACACATGATGCTGCCCAGCCACCACACCAACAACTTCTGCAACAGAAAGTTGCTTCAACAAACACTGATTCAAACTGTCATTATTCAAGACGGAAATTATCAATTATATTATTCTGCAGTGGGGCAGTAGTGTAGTGTACTCTCCTTTCCAGACAGTTCTGTGCAACTGTGTGTGCACATAAGTCTCAATATCAAAGGCTGTGCTGTAAGAGCCTGGGGTGGTCGAGAACTGGTCTCCATCTCTTGGTTGATGAGTGCTTCTTAAGTCCCTTCTGTGATGAGTTCTTTCTTTCCTTATCGTGTATATGCCTAAACAGGGGGATGCCACTAGGGATGACTGGGGTGATGATATGGGTCTGCACAGGAATCTGGGTCACAAGCTTAATTGTATTTTCGGCCATTTTGTACTTTTTAAGGACCAGTCTTGATCTCGGAGAGGAGCGAGTGAGACAGAATGAAAAAAAGACACTCGACCAAACAATACAGTTAGGATCACCACTACAGGTCTACATTGATGTAATTCTTGTTCCTGTAATTTATTCTCACATTGTCACAGTGGGTGAACACGTATACAAAACACAGGGTTGAAATCCAAACAAAGAGCGAGGAGTACCTCTAATAAATACATGGGACGAGACCTGAACACACACATGCACACCATGATTCCACACGGGACGAAACCCATACTCATCTGCACAATACAAGTGGCACGAAAACCAAAACAACACAGCACAGGTACTCACACGACCAACAGATATTGTAACAATAATCGATAGCCCAATGGAAACCAAAGGGCACATTTATACATTTACAATCAGGGAAATGGGGACCAGGTGTGCGTAATGACACAGTTCTAGAGGGATCAGTGACACACATATACACGATGTAACATAGTTCACCCAAAAATGAATTTAAACCAATTATGTCAGTTCAAAGACTCAGCCAAGAATATCCATATTTGTTTCACATTGCATATTTTAAGAAACCTGTACTCCAAAAAAGTTTTTGTCCAATTACATGTCTAAATCAGTACTCATTACTAACATATACATAATCTCAATGTTTCAATTACTATTCAAATTATTCATAACATGTTGCATGCAAATTGATAATATATTCAGGATTAGGTATATTACATTTAAATCTATCTCTATCCAGGCAGAATGTACCTTGCTTGTCCTTAATAAGCTGTGTGCCCAGTAATGTTCCTGAACTTATTATAATGCAATATTCACAAGCAAAAGCATCACCACATCCTTAATATTATTTCCTGGCAATTATCATAGAGTAGAACATACAGACCCTGAGTTAATTTGCACAGACACTCACATATAATGCAAAACAGAACGAGTAAACAGGCCCAGTGACTTCAACAAACACTGGAGCCAGTCAAGTGTTTCAAATCTAATTTAAATATATGAATGTTTGCTTTGTCCATTTTGCTAAAATGACTTAGCTGTATTAGAGCCAAATGGAAAATATTGAGCTTTGCATTGTAACTGACTGGGGAGCAGGAAGACCTTTGTCAATGTTGGGAAGCTAGCCAGCTCACTGTCCACGCAATTGACATGCTATCCCATCCTCAGGGGACTTCAATTAGACAGGTACCTGGGTCTAGATCTACAACTCCCCATAGGTCTTCCCTGTCACATTGAACCATGAAGTTGCGCTCAGATAATATTCCAGGAGAAGTGAAGATCCATAAAGTTTCTCCTATAAAACACACGGGCTCTGTAACATCCAAATAACAGCACTAAATAAGAGGCTTACACCTGTACAACATGCAGGTCCGCTGGGTGTCGAGGACCAAGATGTGGATGTGTTTTCTCCCTCCTGCTCTTCTGGCTGCCTCAGACAGTTGTAAATGCCTTGAGTAAAAAATACTGAGTGCTGTTAACGGATAGGTTTATTTCAAGCATGCCATCTGCTACCAATCACAGAGAAGTATGGAAACGCAAGTTTGCTAAAGTCCCTTCTCCTCTCCTTCGCCGCACCGCCGACCCGATAAAGACAGGACTTCACTGCTCGGGGAACGACTGGAGCCCTAGGAGAATAAAACATCAAACTCACTCAGCAGCTCCACTAACAATAATAAAAATGCCTGGGCTTAAAGGTGACATTCTCAATTTACGATTATTTGTGTCTGTAAAGTACATTCTATGGCTCCTGACTCATTCCCTCTGTCTCGCTACACAAGTACAATACATTAAGGATGCTGAGGGTAAATGTAAATTCTACCTGTTTTATTACACCGACAGCCACTACCTGAGACTTTCAATTTGGTCTGGGTTGACCTCCAAGGAAACATTTCTCTCCCTTTTCAACTACCTTCCCTCTCACTTATTCAGTTCCCTGTTTACATTGACTGCCCTCCTGTGAGACCGGGCCACAGCAGCATTAATGGACGAGCTTGAACCGCACTGAAATAGAGAGGGGAGAAGACTGTACATCTCGTCTTCCATAGAAGATTCACTCTGGCTATAAGGTGGATGCAATCAGACCTTTGTATCTCTTTCAGTGATCTTTCTCTCTCTCCGAAAGGGCCATACTGGAGGAGGAAAATGTGACAAAGAGACAGTTATCAGAGGAGAACAAACATCAGACAACTGGGTGGTGTTAAATGATCAACATGGTCAGTGATCAATAAAGGTGATATGATCCAACAATATCTGTGTCTAACCTTTATTTCAGCACCAACATGTAACACAAATTAGGATCTAATGTTCTGCTCTAGAACCTTGCGCTGTATTTTATTCTAGGACATATCACTGACTACCAGTACAACCATCTTATCTCATATAATGAGATTCCAGGGAAAAGCCATTGAACGTTTCCTGGATACTACTTACTACACCCTGTTCCTCAGAAGAGGTGATGGCACATAAAGTACTCTGAAATATGATACGTATAGAGTGAAACGGTGGTCTGAGGCACAGCCAAGTTCTTGTTGAGTTACAGACATTTCACTATATGCTTTCAAGAGCAGTCTGTCTCCATGTGATGGAATTCTCACAGTTACTGTAACTCTATCAGTGTAAGTGGGCTTTTCTACATTAATAACCCCTCATTCGATACGTTTGCTTATTAGAAGGCACAGGAAGCATGGCTCACAAAGATGGCGCCGAAGAACATGGCTGACGTTTTACATTCTCCCAAACAATTATGCTGAGAATCCGTATTCTTCTTGCTAACGTGCAATCATTGGAAAATAGAATTGATGACCTACGATTAAGATTATCCTACCAACGGGACATCAAAAACTGTAACATCTTATGTTTCACCGAGACGTGGCTGAACAACGATACGGACAATATAGAGCTGGTGGGATTTTCCATGCACCGGCAGAAGAGAGACGCTACATCTGGCCAGACGATGGGTGGGGGTGTGTGTCTTTTTGTCAATAACAGCTGGTGCGCGATGGTGGTTTCAAGGTATTGCTCGTACCTTATGATAAACTGTAGACCACACTATCTACCAAGAGAGTTCTCATCTATATTATTTGTAGCCGTCTATTTACCACCACAGATAAAAGCTGGCACTAAGACCGCTCTCAACCAACTCTATAAGGCCATAAGCAAAGAAGAAAATGCTCACCCAGAAGCGACGCTTCTGGCCGGCGACTTCAATGCAGGCAAACATAAATCAGTTTTACCAAAGTTTTACCAGCATGTCACGTTTGCATGTGCAACCATAGAAAAATAAAATCCTAGACCACCTTTACTCCACACACAGAGATGCATACAAAGCTCTCCCCCACCCCCCTCCATTTGCCAAATCTGACCATAATTATATCCTCCTGATTCCTGCTTACAAGCAAAAACTAAAGCAGGAAGTACCAGTGACTCGCTCAATACGGAAATGGTCAGATGACGTAGATGCTATACTACAGGACTGTTTTGCTAGCACAGACTGGAATATGTTCTGGGATTCATCCAATGGCATTGACGAGTACACCATCTCAGTCATCGGCTTCATCAGTAAGTGTATCAACGACGTCCTTCCCACAGTGACTGTGGGTACATATCCCAACCAGAAGTCATGAAATACAGGCAACATCTGCATCCAGTTTAAGGCTTGAGCTGCTGCTTTCAAGGAGCAGGAGACTAATCTGGAGGCTTATAAGAAATCAGGCTATGCCCTCAGACGAACCATCAAACAAACAAAGCGTCAATACAGGATAATCTACTACCCCAGCTCTGATGCTCATCGGATGTGGCAGGGCCTGAAAACTATTGCTGGCTACAAAGGGAAACCCAGACACAGAGCTGCACAGTGACTTGAGACTACCAGAAGAGCTAAATGCCTTTAACTTCTTGGATATAGGGGGCGCTCTTTTAATTTATGGATAAAAAAACGTCCCCGTTTTAAACAAGATATTTTGTCACGAAAAGATGTTCGACTATGCATATAATTGACAGCTTTGGAAAGAAAACACTCTGACGTTTCCAAAACTGCAAAGATATTGTCTGTGAGTGCCACAGAACTAATGCTACAGGCGAAACCAAGATGAAACTTCAAACAGGAAGTGAGCCAGATTTTTGAGGCGCTGTGTTCCAATGTCTCCTTATATGGCTGTGAATGCACCAGGAACGAGCCTACACTTTCTGTCTGCTGCATTGTGACGTATTTGTAGGCATATCATTGGAAGATTGACCATAAGAGACTACATTTACCAGGTGTCCGCCTGGTGTCCTCCGTCGAAATTGGTGCGTAATCTCCAGCTGCATGTATTTTTCCATGTGATTGAGAGGAGAAACCAAACTGCCACGAATGACTTATCATCGAATAGATATGTGAAAAACACCTTGAGGATTGATTCTAAACAACGTTTGCCATGTTTCTGTCGATATTATGGAGTTAATTTTGAAAAACGTTCTCCGTTTTGATGACTGAATTTTCGGGGGTTTTTCTCAGCCAAACGTGATGAACAAAACGGAGCGATTTCTCCTACACAAATAATATTTTTGGAAAAACTGAACATTTGCTATCTAAATGAGAGTCTCCTCATTGAAAACATCCAAAGTTCTTCAAAGGTAAATGATTTTATTTGAATGCTTTTCTTGTTTTTGTGAAAATGTTGCCTGCTGAATGCTAGGCTTAATACTATGCTAGCTATCAATACTCTTACACAAATGCTTGTTTAGCTATGGTTTAGCATATTTTGAAAATCTGAGATGACAGTGTTGTTAACAAAAGGCTAAGCTTGAGAGCTAATATATTTATTTCATTTCATTTACGATTTTCATGAATAGTTAACGTTGCGTTATGCTAATGAGCTTGCAGCTATAATTACACTCCTGGATACAGGTTTTGTTCGTAGCCAAACGTGATGAACAAAACGGAGCGATTTCTCCTACACAAATAATCATCCTCAGAGCATGCACAGACCAGCTGGCTGGAGTGTTTACAGACATATTCAAACCCAGGCTGCTGTCCCCACTTCCTTCAAGATGTCCACCATTGTTCCTGTACCCAAGAAAGCAAAGGTAACTGAACTACATGGCTATCGCTCCATAACACTCACTCCTGTCATCATGATGTGCTTTGAGAGGCTAGTTAAGGATCATATCACCTCTACATTACTTGACACCCTAGACCTACTTCAATTTGCTTACCACCCCAATAGATCTGCCATCGCACTGCACACTGCCCTGTCCCATCTGGACAAGAGGAATACCTACGTAAGAATGCTGTTCATTGACTTTAGCTCAGCATTCAACACCATAGTACCCTTCAAGCTCATCATTAAGCTCGGGGCCCTGGGTCTGAACCCCACCCTGTGAAACTGGGACATCTGTCCTTGTGATTGTCTCCACCTTTTCCCCCCCAGTGTATTTATCCATGTGTTTCCTGTCTCTCTGTGCCAGTTTGTCATGTATGTTTCCAAGTCCACCAGCGTTTTCCACCGTTCTCCTGCTTTTTGCATTCTCCTTTTTCTAGTCCTCTCGGTTTTGTCCCTTGCCTGTTTCTGAACCCGCCCGCCTGACCATTCTGTCTGCCTTCACCACGGGCCTGTCTGCAACTCTTTACCTCCTGGACTCTGATCTGGTTTAGACGTTTTTGCCTGTCCACGACCATTCTTTTGCCTACCCCGTGTGTCTGCATTTGGAAACAACACCTCCACTTTGCTCATCCTCAACACAGGGGCCCTAAAAATTGTGCGTGCTCAGCCCCCTCCTGTACTCCCTGTTCACTCATGACTGCGTGGCCACTCACTCCTCCAACTTAATCATCAAGTTTGCAGACGACAAAACAGTAGTAGGCTTGATTATCAACAATGATGAGGCAGCCTACAGAGAAGAGGTGGGAATGTGGTGCCGGGAAAATAGCCTCTCACTCAATGTCAACAAAAGAAAGAAGCTGATCGTGGACTTCAGGAAACAGCAGAGGGACCGTAGTAGAGCAACTGGAAAGTTCCTCGGCGCACACATCACTGACGATCTGGAATGGTCCACTCACACAGTGTGGTGAAGAAGGCACAACCGCGCCTCTTCAACCTCAGGAGGCTGAGGAAATTTGGCTTGGCACCTAAAACTCTCACAAACCTTTACAGATGCACATTTGAGGGCATCCTGTCGGGCTGTATCACTGCTGAGTTGTGTGTACTGTTGTGGATTGTTAGATATTACTGCACTGTTGGAGCTAGAAGCACATGCATTTCGCTACACCCACAATAACATCTGCTAAACATGTGTATGTGACAAAAAAAACTTGTTATGATTTGATAGCATTAGAATACATTCTTTCTGTATCCTTCTTGTTGGAAACCATTACCAGAGAGAGAGAGAGAGAGAGAGAGAGAGAGAGAGAGAGAGAGAGAGAGAGAGAGAGAGAGAGAGAGAGAGAGAGAGAGAGAGAGAGAGAGAGAGAGAGACCCATTATTTGGCCCCTAATGGATAAAGGATGTGCAGCAAGGAGATCAAAGATGCATTTGCGTGAGCTAGTGACAGCCATGACACTGTGTGGCAGACTAATTAAGACTGGCACTCTTCGTAAGCACATTTCATAGACTTTAACTTACATTGTATGTTTGGGACCCCAACTTTGGCATATCTCAATTTTTATACAAATCATATCAATTTACGTAGAAAATCTCAGAGTTTCAAAGGCAAAACTCTAAGTTGATTTAGACAATGTTATTATTGCTTACCATTGATTGACCCTATCAGTGTGACTAATTGAATATGTCATCTTTGTTGCATTTCTAAATCTTTTTCAAAATGGTGGCATGCATGGAGGACGAGGGTCGGCTTTATTTTGACAGGGATGTCGGGTTAGATGACATACAAATGCAAATGCCACAGAGGATCAGTTAGACTAGAGAAAGCCTATTTTTTCAATAACAAGAGGACATTAAAGCCTAAAAAAAAAAAAAACCATCTTCCATTGATGTTTCCTATGTCTTATAACCTTATAACCTATGGACGTCTTATTATAGGATGTTTGGGGGGGTTGACCTATTTTACATGAACAGTAGTTGTGTCTAAAAGTATGAAACTGAAGAAGATTACAAAACTGCAGATGAAAGAAGTGCTTTGTAAACACCTACGGTGCTGGAGAAATATTGTTGACTTGTTATTTTCGGATTCCATAATCCAGTACTTCTGTGTGTACATTGTTGTTGCATTCATGAAGAGTCTGCAAATATATGCATAGAAAATACCAATTTCTTTCACAGCCAAATTGGCAATCATCATGATTGTACCCCATGGTAATAATAATGTTGAAATAAATGACATAATACCATGTGCACAATTAAAGGCGAGAAAAACTACGATCACATTCACCTCATAGCTAGTATATAATAGAAAGAAGCAAAAATAAACCTATAAATAATGAATATGATTGTGATTATTCTCTTTCAGATTTACATAATAATTGTTGAAATTAGGGTCCTTTTCTTTGTTTCCAAAAAGACTGGCATAGCGTAGGTTACCTTCTTGCTTTCAAAGTACACAAATGAATAAGAATAAATAAGGCCTTATGAGCAAATGCTTCTCATGTATAATTAATGGTGTGGGTCACACGGTAATATGCAAGATGCAAGTTGCTGTAAATGAGCATCCGTGTTGCACTGGTAATGTGGAACAGTTATGCACTGTCATTGCACTGACCAAAGCCCAAGACATTTAAAATTGAATGGCCCAGGTCGCAGCTAAAGAGAGTGAGTGAGTCTTAGTTGTTGTGTAACAGAGATATTGAATGACCTATATGTCGCAGCTAAAGAGAATAGAGAGAGAGAGAGAGAGAGAGAGAGAGAGAGAGAGAGAGAGAGAGAGTACTGTAAATGTTAGCTGTTGTCTAACAGAACTCGCTCGCCCACTTTATTCCCAAAGAAAACATTAACCAGGTGACTTATCATAAAACTCTGCAGCCTGACCTTTTAATGTCTGTGTCATTGATTGCGTATCGTGGTACACTCTCCATCCCAAGGTGATAGATTATTCAATTAACTATTGACCTTTCTCGAGGACTCGTTTGTCGATGAAAATGCTTTTATGACAGATGTGCATTTAGGAACGGACAGGAGGAAGGAAGGATGCTGAGTTTTGATTTTGGCATTTACAGGGTGCATTAAGATGTTTTCTCTCTCTGATGACTTCTGATTTAACATTGTAATAAGATGATGAATGGGAATTTTGGCTCTCCTTATGGATACCATTGCAGGGAAAGCTATGGAGCTACAGTGGTGCATCTTGGCAGGCTACTGTATATAATGTTCTCTCCTGGATTTCTACCATGTGCTTGTCCTTAACTCGGGCATATTTTATTACTAAGACTGTACTCTACTGTGTCCCTGTGTTCTGCATTGCACTAGAGAGATGGGCATTTGTGTTCGTATTTCCAGCATAAATGCATATTGATGAATCATAGTCTAGTCAAGCCCCCATTTCCTGCTGCCGAAGTTGCCCTAACCACACATATACTGTAGATATTATATTAAGCAGATATCTTATTTTATGTCACGGAGCGAGGAGAGAGATATTTACACCAAGTGCTGGTAAAACCATTTATTTACTTTGATAGTCAGGTGGTGGTTAAGTTAATATAATGTCATTAAAATGTACATATTGTTAGACTGCAGTTACACAGTTACAACAGTGATAACTGTTTGCAGTTTCTGTAACTTTACTGGACAAAAATATAAATGCAACATGCAACAATTTCAAAGGATTTAACGAGTTACAGTTCATATAAGGAAATCATTCAATGGAAATTAATTCATTAGGCCCTAATCTATGGATTTCACATGACTGGGAATACAGATGTGCATCTGTTGGTCACAGATACCTTAAAAAAAGGTAGGGTGTGGATCAGAAAACCTGTCAGTATCTGGTGTGACCACCAATTTCCTCATGCAGCGTGACACATCTCAAATTAAATCAAATCAAAGTTGATTTGTCACATGCGCTGAATACAACAGTGAAATGCTTACTTACAGGATCTAACCAACATGGCAAAAAAAGGTATTAGGGGAACAATAGGTAAGTAAAGAAATAAAAACAACAGTAAAAAGACAGTGAAAAATAACAGTAGCGAGGCTATATACAGTAGCGAGGCTATATACAGTAGCGAGGCTATAACAGTAGCGAGGCTATATACAGTAGCGAGGCTATATACAGTAGCGAGGCTATATACAGTAGCGAGGCTATAACAGTAGCGAGGCTATAACAGTAGCGAGGCTATAACAGTAGCGAGGCTATATACAGTAGCGAGGCTATATACAGTAGCGAGGCTATAACAGTAGCGACGCTACATACAGGCACTGGTTAGTTGCGCTGATTGTGGTAGTATGTACGTGTAGATATGTTTAAAGTGACTATGTATATATGATAAACAGAGAGTAGCACCAGCATAAAAGAGGGGTTGTGAGGGGGCACACAATGCAGATAGTCTGTGCAGCCATTTGATTACCTGTTCAGGAGTCTTATGGCTTGAGGGTAAAAACTGTTGAGAAGCCTTTTTGTCCTAGACTTGGCACTCGGTACCGCTTGCCATGCGGTAGTAGAGAGAACAGTCTATGACTGGGATGGCTGGGGTCTTTGACAATTTTTAGGGCCTTCCTCTGACACCGCCTGGTGTAGAGGTCCTGGATGGCAGGCATCTTAGCCCCAGTGATGTACTGGGCCGTACGCACTACCCTCTGTAGTGCCTTGCGGTCGGAGGACGAGCAATTGTCGTACCAGGCAGTGATGCAACCATCCTCTCAATGTTGCAGCTGTAGAACCTTTTGAGGATCTGAGGACCCGTGCCAAATCTTTTTAGTTTCCTGGAGGTGAATAGGCTTTCTCGTGCCCTCTTCACAACTGTCTTGGTTTGTTTGGACCATTCTAGTTTGTTGGGGTGATGTGGACGCCAAGGAACTTGAAGCTCTCAACCTGCTCCACTACAGCCCCATAGATGAGAATGGGGGCGTGCTCGGTCCTGCTTTTCCTGTGGTGCAAAATCAGCTCCTTAGTCTTGGTTACACTGAGGGATAAGTTGTTATTCTGGTACCACCCGATCAGGTCTCTGACCTCCTCCCTACAGGCTCTCTCATCATTGTCGGTGATCAGGCCTACCGCTGTTGTGTTGTCTGCAAACTTAATGTCGGTTTTGGAGTCGTGCCTGACCATGCAGTCGTGGGTGAACAGGGAGTACAGGAGGGGACTGAGCACGCACCTCTGGGGGGCTCCAGTGTTGAGGATTAGCGTGGCAGATGTGTTGCTACCTACCCTCACCACCTGGGGGTGGCCCATCAGGAAGTCCAGGATCCAGTTACAGAGGGAGGTGTTTAGTCCCAGGATCCTTAACTTAGTGATGAGCTTTGAGGTTACTATGGTGTTGAACGCTGAGCTGTAGTCAATGAGTAGCATTCTCACATAGGTGTTCCTTTTGTCCAGGTGGGAAAGGGCAGTGTGGGGTGCAATAGAGATTGCATCATCTGTGGATCTGTTGGGGCTGCATGCAAATTGGAGTGGGTCTAGGGTTTCTAGGATAATGGTGTTGATGTGAACCATTCAAAGCACTTCATGGCTACGGATGTGAGTGCTACGGGTCTGTAGTAATTTAAGCAGGTTGCCTTTGTGTTCTTGGGCACAGGGACTATGGTGGTCTGCTTGAAACATGTTGGTTTTTGACTCAATCATGCTCCTTCAGGCTTTTGATCGTTCCCTGTGGAATATTGTCCCACTCCTCTTCAATGGCTGTGCGAAGTTGCTGGATATTGGCGGGAAGTGGAACACACTGTCATCCAGAGCATCCCAAACAGGCTCAATGGATGACATGTCCAGTGAGTATGCAGGCCATGGAAGAACTGGGACATTTTCAGGTTCCAGGAATTGTGTACAGAACCTTGTGACATGGGGCCTAGCATTATCATGCTGAAACATCAGGTGATGGCAGCGGATGAATGGCACGACAATGGGCATCAGTATCTTATCACGGTATCTCGATAAAATGCAATTGTGTTCGTTGTCTGTAGTTTATGCCTGCCTGCCCATACCATAAACCCACCGCCACCATGGGGCACTCTGTTCACAATGTTGACATCAGCTCGCCCACACAATGTGGTCTGCGGTCATATACCGGTCAGAAGTACTGCCAAACTCTCTAAAACAACATTGGAGGCGGCTTATGGTAGAGAAAATATCATAGCATTCTTTGGCAACAGCTCAGGTGGACATTCTTGCAGTCAGACTGCCAATTGCACACTCCCTAAAAACTTGAGACATCTGTGGCATTGTGTTGTGTGACAAAACTAAACATTTTAGAGTGGCCTTTTATTGTCACCAACACAAGGTGAACCTGTGTAATGGTCATGCTGTTTAATCAGGTTTTTGATATGCCACACTTGTCAGGTGGATGAATTATCTTGGCAAAGGAGAAATTCTCACTGACAGAGATGTAAACACATTTCTGAGAGAAATAAGCTTTTTGTGCCTATGGAACATTTCTGGGATCTTTTATTTCAGCTCATGAAACATGGGACTAACACTTTGTTGCATTTATATTTTTCAGTGAATATTGTGATGTGTATCTCCATTGTGAGTTTATTCTTGTCACTGCAACATACTCTACCATTGCCCTTTTTATCCTGACGTTGTTTGCCTTAGAATTACCTTTTGGAATGAGATTTTTCGACGAGCAAGTGTCAACATAGTGTACACTAGCAGATTGTTGTTGTCAGTGTCAAAGTTGCAGCTCGATTCCTTGTGTAATTGGTTTTACTGTATGAAACATGTTTTCTTCAAGAAGGAGGTGCATGAAGGAGTCGCATTGGCAATGCAAATAAAGTTCCAGTACCATTTTACGGTGTATTACCTTAGCTTATTAATATTTATTGTCCTTCATTTTGATTTCCGCAGGTTGTCAAACTACAGTTACAGGCAAGCCATTCATGGCATCACAGATAGACAGAAACCAAGATTGTGTTCCAAATGACACCATATATCCCTATGGGCCCTGGTCAAACGTAGTGCACTATGTAGGGAGTAGGGTGCCATTTGGGAAGCAAACCCTAGCCATCTGTGGCCCTGTGCCACATGACTCTCCTCTCCTGCTCAGCTCAGGGAAGTAACATCTTACTCCTGTTCTCATTGTTGAAAAAGGATGTGACAAAGAGAGATTTCTGTGGGGATAAATATTTAATAGCTCACGTTGACTTATTCATGTTCTATGGGCCTACTCCCACATGTTCTCCTCCACACCTGTCACATCCCTCTCACCGAAAACACGGAGTCATAAAAGGGAAGTCATAACTTTACTTTCAGCCAAAAGAGACATCTTGATCTAGTTAAGTGATATTCCAGATCCAGAATAGCGCAGTGGTGAGTGAAGGACTTGTACAGTACAGGGATATTATGATAGATATCTATTAGTGGGCACACCTCTTAAATATCATCCTCCTTAACAGTTTTGACAGGAGCGACTTTTTCCCTTGTCAAAAAGCCAATTCGTTAAGGGAAGGATGGAGGGATTGAACCAAAGTGACAGGACAGGACGGTTGCAATTACTGATAAAGGGAGAAAGTGTCGAACAGGATGCAACGGGCATCTATTTGCGATGTTTGATGTGATTTATCCGACGGACGGACGGTCGGACGACGCCGGGATTGGGGCGTATTTAAAACGGCACTCGAATATGAGCTGCCCTTGGAAAAGTGACGAGTCGTTCCCCTTGACATTATTGACGGACTCCTCTAATCAATTCGACTTGTCTTCAAAGTGGCTCAGGATCTGCCGTCATATTATGACAGGGGCCGGGACTGACAATACATCATAACCACCTAATCCAAATTCTTTCCTCCTTCTCCCGCAGAGAGGAGAGGAAAGGCTGGCTAGGAGGGAGTAGACCTGGAAACTGGATAGGATAAATCACCTTAGCCCAAATGTCTCTGGCCATTAGTAGTGCATTATTTAGGAAATAGGGTGCCATTTGGGAAGCATTTGGTGATCTCTAGCATACTCAAGCAGTTCGGGAAGCCTGACCACTCTAACCGGTCAGTAAATCTGAGAGATCTCTTCATTTCAGTTGAAATTCTATATGTTGTGTTTTTATATAGAATCTTATTAGATTTGTGCCCTAATGGTGGCAGTGTTGCTATCATGTGTACCTGTCAGGGCTTTACGATATCCTAAGTTAATATAAACATCCGCTTGAGGAGGAAATGCAGGATCATTTCAACTACTGCTCTTCTGTGTGTTTGTTTTTTTGAGTGGATAATGATTTATCTTTCATCTCTTGTTCTCTTCCGTTATATAGACTGCAATAGTGTCACAAATTGGAAAGCTCCTGCAGGTGAATACTAGATCATATTTACCGATATTGGCAGAACATAATGGGGTTGAAGTCTGCTCTAAATGGAACGCTGCAGTTCTGTTCTTAAGCACTTATGGGCAATTTTACACTCTACCCATTTAACATAAAACAACACCAAAGGAATATATACAGTATATGTCAAATATATAGTTAGTTCTTCATTTGAAGGCGTGCAACCTATTTTTAGTTACCAGGTGCATAGTAGACGGTAGCTGCTCATCAGACCACATCTGTAAGCTGATCAATATTTCATGATAATCTGGACGCTAGTTGTGAAACGACAAGGATGTGTTTGCGCTCATCATGAACCTGTGTCATAGGCGACGTTATAGAGTATCATAAAGAATGCATGCACATTGGTTTTAAATCCTACCATGGCTCATGCATTTTTAAACACAACATACTTTGGGATACAGGGGTAACTATGCTTTATTTAAAAATACATATTTTTATGTCTCTTTTTGCATAGTAAACCCTTGTAAATAAACTATAAATATACTATAGATTGTACGTGTGTCGTCTGAACCAAAAGCGCACCTTGAGATCGGCTGAGCAACGTTATTGTGGGTATGTTTTACATTTTAATCTGGTTATGTGTTCTTATTACTTTCATCATCAAAGCATGGTGCCTGCAATGGGAGTCCCATACTACTGTGCGGCTAAATAGATACCTATTTTTATTGTGTCTATCAGTGGTGTAAATACTTAAGTAAAAATACTTTAAACTACTACTTAAGTTGTTTTGGGGGGTATATGTACTTTACAATGTTTTTGTAAACTTTTACTACATTCCTAAAGAAAATACATTTTCCCTGACACTCAAAAGTACTCCTTACATTGTGAATGCTTAGCAGGACAGAAAATGGTCCAATTCACAGACTTATCAAGAGAACATCCCTGGTCATCCCTACTGCCTCTGATCTGGTGGACTCACTAAACACAAATGTTTCACTTGTAAATTATGTCTGCGTGTTGGAGTGTGGCTATCTCTAAATAAATTATTCATCATTTTACTTTTACTTTTGAAACTTAATTATTTTAGCAATTACATTTCCTTTTGATACTTAAGTATATTTAAAACAAATAATGTTTTACTTTTACTCAAGTAGTATTTCACTGGGTGACTTTCACTTTCACTTGAGTCATTTTCTAGCAACTTATCTTTACTTTTACTAAAGTAGGACAATTGGGCATTTATTCCACCACTGCTGTTTATTTGTACATACACTGCATTATAATGTGCATAGATACACTCATTACAAACCTACATCCTCAATACACATCTCCCAATAAGCTTTCCCAGATACTTTGGAGCCAAGATCCCACTACTATCTCTATTGCTGTGTTATTCAAAGGTATTAAACACTATTTCATATGTTTGAAACAATGTCAAACTCCCGAAGAGCCACTGCAGTGCGGGAACTGTTATGTTTTATCTCCAGCTTTAATCATTGTTGGCTTGGATCAACTTCCTGTCAGAAAGTGAAACAGCTTAGGAATGTCATTCTTTGAAAAGAAAACAGAGAGGATCCAAAGAGGAAGTTCTCTGATTCTACATGTACGCAAAAACACTAACACGCTCATACGCGGATGCACACACGGACGTGCAGGGGAACACTCACACACACACACACACACGCACGCACACACACACACACACACACACACACACACACACACACACACACACACACACACACACACACACACACATACACATACACATACACATACACACACACACACACACACACACACACACACACACACACACACACACACACACACACACACACACACACACACACACACACACACACACACACACACACACACACACACACACACAGAGGTCTGAGAAGGGAGTATGGCTGGGAAACATCAAATGCCCAGGGAGGGGAAAGGACCGACTTTTCCCACATTTAGAGTCCATGGATTCTTCAGAAGTTCATCTAAAAATAGATCTATGTCAAAACCAGCATTGAAACGATGAATGCAATGATGGTGTCTTTACTCACTCACTGTGTAGGGTCAGAGGGAAGACGCCGCTATGTGAATATTTCACTCTTTGCTGCTGAGAATGTTCCTGTGTTGCCATAAAATCACTGAAAACCAGCACCACACACAGTTATATGAAAACTATTCCACTTTCCATGGAGTCTAATTTTGATCAGCTAATAGCCTAACCACCGATCAAGCAATATTATGGACTAACTTCAAATGTTTTATTATTTTGCTACGACAATAAAGGTCAAATTAAGATCCAACACCTGTACATCAGTTAGTCCTGTCTCTGTTAGAGAAAACAAGGTCAATGTCATACAGTATGTTGTAGGGGAGAACTGGGACGAAAGTAACAGCTAGAGACACCATATTTATGACAAAGAACTTCTCTACCTTTAGCAACTAAAAGATCCCAGAAATGTTCCTCGCGCACAAAGAGCGTATTTCTCTCCAATTTTCTCTCCAATTTGTTTACATCCCTGTTAGTGAGCATTTGTCCTTTGCTAAGATAATTCATCCACCTGACAGGTGTGGCATATCAAGAATCTGATTGAACAGCATGATCATTAAACAGGTGCACCTTGTGCTGGGAGCAATAAAATGGCACTCTAGTTGTGAGGGAGTGTGCAATTGGCATCAGTGGCAGTCAGTGCCATTTACTATAAGGGAGGATGATTTTTTTTTCATTGGCTTGGCCTTATTTCTATTACAGCATATTGGATGACTGTCATTCATATTCGATTCACCTAGTTCAATGTAACATGGATAGGTTTCGACTACTACATGATACTCAAATTTTCCTGGATACCCATCATGACGTTGCTACAACCTAGCCTATGAATGAAAGTTTACAACGTAGGTGCACACAGGTTGAGAGAAACATTTGAGGTGACAAACAGTGAAACATTCAGTACGACCTTGCACACTCTTGCATACATCTAGCTGAGATAGTGTATAATCATTAGTCCAACAGTTGCTAACAAGAGTTTCTATAAATTCAGGTATGTTCATCCCCGTTTTATTCCGTTAGCTTCAATTTAAGTAACATTTTTCAACAGAATTGGACTCAGAGGAAGGCCCCAAAAATGGTCAAAGACTCCATTCACCCAGTCACCCAAGTCATAGACTCTCTGCTCTCTCTCTGTTCTCTCTGCTACCGCGCGCCAAATCTAGGACCAAAAGGCTCCGTAACAGCTTCTACACACAAGCCATAAGACGGCTGAACAATGAATCAATGGCCACCCCGACTATTTACATTGACCCCCCTCCCACCCCCCTTTGTTTTTACACTGCTTGTACTCACTGTTTATTATCTATGCATAGGCACTTTAAAAATTACCTAGAATAACCTGTACCCCCCACATTGACTTGATACCGGTAACCCCTGTATATAGCCTCGTTATTGTTATGTCATTTTCTTGTGTTATTTAAAAAATTTTTTTTTACTTTAGATAATTTAGCAAATCATTTCTTAATCAGCCCGAATACCAATACTCCATTTTCCCCATTGTGATTTGTGGGATCAGCCCGGTGTCACCTGTACTCTATTTCTTGAACTGCATTGTTGGTTAATAAGGCTTGTAGTAAGTAAGCATTTCACGGTAAGGTCTACAGCTGTTGTATTCGGCGCATGTGACAAATACAATTTGATTTGATTTGACTCTTGATCACGCATAAACACAGTTCACTTTCATAGTAGCCAGGTTGTATTCTTTCTTGCATTTATGCACTCTCCTCCTCTCACCTTGTCCCTTCGCTTGTGAACGTCAATGCAAAAAAACACATCAGCTGTATGTGATCAGGCTAAAAAACCTTTCCAAGCCAAACCATATCATAACCGCTACACATAGCCTACATCGTTGTCACCATATTTGCTAAAGTAACATCATATTCAACATAGCTGATACAACTAACGCGTTAGTAAACCTGCTACAGTCATGCAGTAACTTTACAGTGTACAGTCAGTAAGCAGTTACACTGTCACGCCCTGACCATAGAGAGCTGTTTATTCTCTATGTCGGTTAGGTCGGGGTGTGATTAAGGGTGGGTTATCTAGGGGAATTATATACCTATGTTGGCCTGAATATGGTTCCCAATCAGAGGCAGCTGTTTATCGTTGTCTCTGATTGGGGATAATATTTAGGTAGCCATTTTCCCCATTGTGATTTGTGGGATCTTGACTATGTCTATGTATAGTTGCCTGTGAGCATATTATGTCACTTCACGTTTAGTTTATTTCGTTTTTGTGCTTTAAGTTTCTCTTCTAAATAAAAGGATGGAAACATACCACGCTGCAACTTGGTCCACTGATTATAACGATCGTGACAGAAGATCCCACCACAAACTGACCAAGCAGCATGGCCAGGAGGAGAAGACATCCTGGACTTGGGAGGAGATAATGGCAGCCGACGAAAGCCTTCCATGGAAGCAGATGCAGGAGGCGGCAAAGGAGGATCAACGGCGACTACGAAGTTCACGACCACGACAGAAGCTCAAGAGGCAGCCCCAGAATTGTTTTGGGGGGAGCACACGGGTTGATCGGCGAAGCCGAGGGGTGAGTCTGAGAACGATGAGGAATATTAGGATAGACTAGACTGAGTGAGAAGTATTGTGACATAGTTGAGGGGAGTGATGAGGTAGAGTGGATGTTTTGGTACCTGGAGCAAGACAGTCGCCGTGAGGAGCGTGTGACCACCATGTTTTGTGGAAATACGCAATGTGTCTCCAGTGTGCATCCACAGCCCGGTGCGTTCTGTGCCAGCTCCTCGCACTTGCCGTGCGAAAGTGAGCATCCTGCCAGGACGGGTTGCTCCTGGTCTCCAGTACGCCTCCTCGGTCCAGGATATCCTCCCCCGGCTCTACGCAATGTGTCGCCAGTGCGCCTTCACAGCCCAGTGCGTTCTGTGCCCCCTCCCCGTACTCGCCCTGAGGTGCGTGTAATCAGCCCGGTGTCACCTGTACCGATCCCACGCATCAGGCCTCCAGTGCACCTCCACAGTCCAGTGCGCCTTCACAGCCCAGTACGTCCTGTGCCTCCCCCCACACTCACCCTGAGGTGCGTGTCATCAGCCCGGTGCCACCTGTACCGGTCCCACGCATCAGGCTTCCAGTGTATCTCCACAGTCCAGAGCTTCCGGCGACAGTTTCCAGTCCAGAGCTTCCGGCAACAGATCCCAGTCCAGAGCTTCCGCTGACAGGTCCCAGTCCAGAGCTTCCGGCAACAGGTCCCAATCCAGAGCTTCCGGCGACGGTCCACAGTCCGAAACCTCCGACGACGGTCCACAGTCCGGTACCTCCTGAGACGGTCCACAGTACGGAACCTCCTGAGACGGTCCACAGTCCGGAACCTCCTGAGACGGTCCACGGTCTGGAACCTCCAGCGACGGTCTGCGGTCCAGAGCCTCCAGCTACGGTCTGCGGTCCAGAGCCTCCAGCAAAGGTCTGCGGTCCAGAGCCTCCAGAGACGGTTTGCGGTCCAGAGCCTCCAGCAGGCATTCCCAGTCCGGATCCTCCTGCAAGGGTTCCCAGTCTGGAGCCTCCTGTGAGGGAGTCCCCGGCAACAAACCACGGTCCGGAGTCCCCGGCGACGATCTACGGTCCGGAGACCCCGGCGACGATCTACGGTCCGGAGTCCCCAGTGACGATCTACGGTTCGGAGTCTCCAGCGACGAACCATGGTCCGCTTTCTCCGGCGACGATCTACGGTCCGGAGTCCCCAGTGACGATCTACGGTTCGGAGTCTCCAGCGACGAACCATGGTCCGCTTTCTCCGGCGACAATCTACGGTCCGGGGTTCCCGGTGACGATCAACGGTCCGGTTCCCCCAGCGAAGCTCCAAGGCCTGGAGCCTCCGGCGACGTTAACACGAGCGAAGTGGGTACTTCGTCCCGCACTGCGCACTGGAGCCGACGGAAGATGCCCACCCGGACCCTCCCCTATTGAGTCAGGTTTTGTGGTCGGAGCACCTTTTTTGGGGGGAGGGTGGGGGGGGGGCAACTGTCACGCCCTGACCATAGAGAGCTGTTTATTCTCTATTTTGGTAGGTCGTGGTGTGATTAATGGTGGGTTATCTAGGGGAATTATATACCTATGTTGGCCTGATTATGGTCTCTGATTGGGGATCATATTTAGGTAGCCATGTTCCCCATTGTGATTTGTGGGATCTTGACTATGTCTATGTATAGTTGCCTGTGAGCATATTGTTTTTGTGCTTTACGTTTCCTTTTCTAAATAAAAGGATGGAAACATACCACGCTACATATTCATCCACTCGTTATAACGATCGTGACATACACAGGCGTGCCCCGGTGGCAAAACTTTTGTGAAAGCTTACCTTTACTTGGAAGACTTCCATTGTTGTGTTGGATAGTCATAGCCAGTTAGTCAACATAGCATCCCTCTGTTGGAGCAGGGTGTTTGAGTAGGCTAAACTAGGAAGCTGCATTATTTTAGCTAAATAAGTGAAGCTGAAAGTGACAATCTCTCGCTCTCTCTATGTCTCTCTTGATTCTCCTTCATTTTAGAGGATTTGTTCAAAACTGTTCAACTATTGTCTTTCTCTCTCTTTCTCTCTTTCTCTCTTTCTCTCTCTTTGAGTCAACTACTCGCCACATTGATGCACTGCATTGCTAGCTACTTATAGCTTATGCTTTCAGTACTAGATTCATTCTCTGACCCATTGATTGGGTGGACAATATGTCAGTTCATGCTGAAAAGACCTCTGACAGGTTGGAGGAAGTCCCTGGAAGTTGTCATAATTACTGTGTAAGTCTACGGAAGGGTGTGAGAACCATGAGCCTCCTAGGTTTTGTATTGAAGTCAATGTACCCAGAGGAGGACAGAAACTACTGTAGCTGTCCTCTGGCTACACCATGGTGCTACCCTACAGAGTGCTGTTGAGGCTACTGCAGACCTTCATTGCAAAATCTTGTGTTTAAATCAATTATTTGGTGACATAATTATATTTAGTATAGTTTTATCTAAAAAGGATCATTTTTCTAATCTTTTACTATTTTTATTTTTTATGAAATTCACTGAGGATGATGGTCCTGCCCTTCCTCCTCTGGGGAGCGTCCACTGATTGGCATGTTGACTGCAAGAATGTCCACCGGAGTTGTTGCCAGAGAATTTAATGTTAATTTCTCTACAATAAAGCCTCCTCCAACATCGTTTTAGAGAATTTCTCAGTACGTCCAACCGGCCTGACAACCGCAGACCATGTGTAACCACACCAGCCCAGGACATCCACATTCGGCTTCTTCACCTGCAGGATAGTCTGAAACCAGCCACCTGGACAGCTGATGAAACTGAGGAGTATTTCTGTATGTAATAAAGCCCTATTGTGTGCAAAAACTAATTCTAATTGGCCTGGCTCCCAATTGGGTGGGTCTATGCACTCCCAGGCCCATCCTTGGCTGCGTCCCTGCCCAGTCATGTGAAATCCATAGAATAGGGACTAATGAATTCATTTCAATTGACTGATTTCCTTTTTTGAACTGTAACTCAGTAAAATCGCTGAAAATTGTTGTATGTTGCGTTCATTTTGTTGTTCAGTATCATTAGACAGAGAACAGAAGTCCCATAATGTTACTTGTGTACCTGCCTGCGGGTTGGGAAGTAACAACTGACAAAAAGTGGCACAATATCTGTCTTGTTTCCGTTTTGTAATGCTCGTTACTTTCAACAAATGTACTATCAGCGATCATGTCATGTTCATGTCGATTTTAATAAATAATGCTATAGGTTCTAAGTGTATAAAAATGAACCATGCGTCAACATTGCAATGTGGCGCATCCGCAATATTTTGCCTTATTTTTGCCTATATTAATCAGACTAAAATTGATTACATAATAACTATATTAACCATATCTTTCTCATCGCTCTTTAATGGAAATGCCATAGGAGATGTTTTTCACCATTTTCAATTACTATTCATGCTTATAGCCCTACCAATCATGTTAGCTCCAGTTGTCTTTCCATGCGCGCTCCTCGTGTCTTGATAGAATAAATGTCTTTATTCTCATCACAAAAGGCAAACTCATCATGCTTATCACATTTATATGGCTTGATACAAGGTTATTGACCCCCAGAATTATAAAGATATATATTTTTAACCACTGACCTCTTTATAAAAGCTTATGTGAGAAGCTGATATATTGATTAGTGCATAATTCTAATGATCATATATAATTTTCAAACATTCAGTCACTTGTTGACATTTTGCTAATATTACAAAAGCAATATGAACTAGAGGAGACAATGGCCTGTGCTTAAATTTTATTTTATTTTCTTCCAGGTCATATTTTATTTTCTTCCAGGTCATCAGTTAACCCACGCAGAAATCGAATTGGCATTATACAAAAATTCCCATAAAAACGTGCCTATTTAAGATAGAGATACAGTTGAAGTCAGAAGTTTACATACACTGACAGTTTATGCGTTGCAAAATAAATGTAGAAATCTATATTGTTTAATTATTGCATCCACACTGCTCACACGCACCATCAAGCGTCTGCGTTGCCAAGGGCTAAAATAGAAGTCAGTTGTATTTGTGACGCAGATCGTGTTGCTAGTCCTGCCTCTCCCATCTCCTCGTTGGTTTATAGAAGCAAGTACACACGTGCAATCCCCTCATTGGTTATACCCATGTGGGTGACTGAAAGACGAACGAGGTCAGTGGTGGTAATGCAACTAATTTATAAAAGTTGCTAATGGCAATATTTAGTCCAGAGAAGAAAAAGCCTGGAAGGAGGAGAGATGACTAGAAATGATTCAGTTGACCGTTTTATGTGTGGATTAATTGGCGGACCTTGTGCATTTCAGGTAAAACAACAACTCAATGTTTATATCCCAGGACAAATTAGCTAGCAATAGCAAGCTAGCTAAATAGTACAAATTAGCTAGAGAGTGCAAGCTAGCTAAATAGTACAAATTAGCTAGAGAGTGCAAGCTAGCTAGCTAAATTGCCATTACTGTTTAATGCTTATCGACCTTTCTCCAAATTAATATGATTGGATCAGAGTTTGCTTTGATATTTTAACCTGCGTATAGTGATCGCGGTTGGTGTGGGGGGACAAAATACATTCATGCATGATGGTGCACAATGGCGCAAGCGCGCAGCCGGTTTGGGTTATCGTGTTAACAAACTCTAGTTTTGGCAAGTCGATTAGCACATCTACTCGTGCATGACACAAGTCATTTTTCCAATGTTAACAGACAGATTATTTCACTTATAATTCACTGTATCACAATTTCTGTGGGTAAGAAGATTACATACACTAAGTTGACTCTGCCTTTAAAACAGCTTGGAAAATTCCAGAAAATAATTGCAGGGCTTTAGAAGCTTCTGATAGGCTAATTGATAACATTTGAGTCAATTTGAGGTGGCCTACCTTCAAACTCAGTGCCTATTTGCTTGACATCATGGGAAAATGAAAAGAAATCAGCACAGACCTCATAAAAAAATTGTAGACCTCCACAATTCTGATTCATCCTTGGGAGCAATTTCCAAACGCCTGAAGGTACCACGCTCATCTATACAAACAATAGTACGCAAGTATAAACACCATGGGACCACACAGCCGTCATACCGCTCAGGAAGGAGACGGGTTCTGATGGCATCACGAGGTAGGAAAATTACGTGGATTTATTGAAGCAACATCTCAAGCTATCAGTCAGGAAATTAACGCTTGGTCGCAAATGGGTCTTTCAAATGGACAATGACCCCAAGCACACTTCCAAAGTTATGGCAAAATAGCTTAATTACAACAAAGTCAAGGTATTGGAGTGGCCATCACAAAGCCTTGACCTCAATCCCATAGAACATTTGTGGGCAGAACTGAAAAAGTGTGTGCGAGCAAGGAGGCCTACAAACCTGACTCAGTTACACTAGCTCTGGCATGAGGAATGGTCCAAAATTCACCCAACTTGTGGAAAGTTGGGAAGCTTGTGGAAGGCTACCCGAAACGTTTGACCCAAGTTAAACAATTTAAAGGCAATGCTACCAAATACTAATTGAGTGTATGTACATTTTGGACTCCCCGGGAAAAAGATGAAATAAATAAAAGCTGAAATAAATAATTCTCTCTACTATTATTCAGACATTTCACAGTCTTATAATAAACTGGTGATCCTAACCGACCTTAGACAGTGCATTTGTACTAGGATTAAAAGTCAGCAAAGGTGTATGTAAACTTCCGACTTCAACTGAATGTTTCTTTTTTTGCATGGGCTGCGGTTCAATCACCACATCCGCCAATATCGCCCTTCCACATCTGCAGTGAAAGGTGGCAGAGTTAGAGCAGTGTTTGTCAGACCATCCTGAGACATCCTGAAAATCGGTCTTCTCACAAAAACGTCTATAGCGTCCGAACGGTTTGGCCTACAACCTATTATGACCCATATATTAGAAGGTGAGACTCCGTTTGGTGTTCTTGTGGGCCTAACAGAGACTTGTCTGAAGGTCCCGGTACCAGTTTTAAAAATGATGGAAGTATGTATGGAGATAGTTTAGTTCCTAAAATAAGGGGATAAATACAGTGCCTTCGGAGAGTATTCAGTCCCCTTGACTTTTTTGACAATTGTGTACGTTACAGCCTTATTCTAAAATTAATTAAACACATTTTCTTACTCATCAAATCTATACACAATACCCCATAATGACAAAGAAAAAACAGGTTTTTCTAAATGTTTGTAAATTTATCAAAAACACATGCCAAAAAACATAAATTAACATACGTATTCAGACCCTGCTATGAGACTCAAATTTGAGATCAGGTGCATCCTATTTCCATTAGTCATCCTTGACATGTTTCTACAACTTTATTGGAGTCCACCTGTGGTAAATTCAATTGATTGGTCATGATTTGGAAAGGCACACACCAGTCTTTATAAGGTCCCACAGTTGACAGTGCATGTCAGAGCAAAAATTAAGCCATGAGGTCGAATGAATTGTCTGTAGAGCTCTGAGACAGGATTGTGTCAAGGCACAGATCTGGGGAAGCGTACCAAGGGCTTCCGAATGGTGCAGCAGTCTAAGGCACTGCATCTCCGTGCTTGAGACGTCACTACAGACACCCTGGTACGAATCCAGGCTGTATCACATCCGGACGTGGTTGGGAGTCCCATAGTGCGTGCACTAAAGACTCTCAGACCATGAGAAACCAGAGTCTCTGGTCTGATGAAACCAAGATTGAACTGTTTGTCTTGAATGCCAAGCAGTCTGGAGGGAACATGGTACCATCTCTACTGTGAAGCATGCTGGTGGCAGCATCATGATTTTCAGCAGCGGGGACTGGGAGACTAGTCAGGATTGAGGGAAGGATGAGCAAAGTACAGTGAGATCGTTGATTGAAAACCTGCTCCAGAACGCTCAGTACCCCAGAGGGGGGCAATGGTTCACCTTCAAACAGAACAACAACCCTAAGCACACAGCCAAGACAACGCAGGAGTGGCTTCGGGACAAATCTCTGAATGTTCTTGAGTGTGCCAGCCAGAGTCCAGAGTCAAACATTTCTGGAGAGACCTGAAAATTGCTGTGCAGCAATGCTCCCCATCCAACCTGACAGAGCTTGAGAGGACCTGTAATCTCTGCCAATGGTGCTTTAACAAAGTATTGAGTAAAGGGTCTGAATACTGTCATGACGTTGCCCTCTTTGGGTACAGCGAGCCCCACCCCCCTCTCTGTCTCCTACACTCAGGCTGCTGCGACCTCAGGTCATAAATTCCTGGAGAAGATTATCTCCTCATGGCCACAGTATATAGAGAGAATACGTTTCATAGAGAGAACAAAGGAATTTATTCCACCTCACAGATCTGGAGAACCGAACAACATTTATGTTCTGGAGAAGGTATAACATATTGGTGAAGATACCAGCTGCGAACTGGTCCGTTTGGTACAATTTTGTGAAATTCATGAGAGACAATACGGCCACATTACCATAACGCTGTTTATACAATAGCCTCAGTAATTAGGCTTACATCTAATTGCTGTATAAAATGAATGAGTGAGGAATGAACTGTTTGATTTTGGACTATTTAATGAAGGAAACTCCAATTCCCTAAAAAGTTTCACTAAGTCCTTGGCACACCCCCAGGGGCACAGACAGGACCGGGCGTCATGAGACAGCCCTTTTCGATATTCCGAATAAATCCCCCACCTGGGTTTTCTATCACCAGCCCATGTTTCTCTCAATTACGAGAGGACAAAGGCTGCAGACCAGCTTACCTCGATAACGAGAGGGCCAAGGTTTGAGTAGAAACCATGAACCTAAGGTTTGAGTAGATGGCTGAATCTTTTAACCATACCACGTGGTTAATCTCTTAGACTATCGATACCGACAGAATAAGAACAAGTCTTTGATATTAATTACTAGTCTGCAGCTAGGAATTCGGTATCAATGAACGAGAAGACCGACAACCATCAAAACATCTACACTATAACGACATGAATGAATGTCACTATGAACTATCTATTCTAACCACGACAGAGAGAGAGAGAGGACGGACAGACTCTCCAACAGAAACAAACTTTTCTACAGAGATCCCGACAACACACTGAGCGTAAATATATATATTGTTTTCTATTATTCCCGAATGAGTGAGCATTCATGTGCAAAGGATTAGCATTTCAATTGTTATAATTATCAGCTGTGTGTTGTCTTATTTCAGTCGACACCCACTTCCCTTTTGTACACCAAGCCGCAATGCCGGTTTATCCCACTAGGGAAACACCGCTATCATTTCCTTGTAACTATCTACTGTTTGTTATGCATTTCTGTGAATTACTTAATTAGTAAATAAATGATTTTAAGACAATTGATGATTACTCATAGTGAAGACTGGGCTCGTGCAGATAACAAAGAATTTACAACTTTCAGATGAGACTGAAATAAGCAATAATAATTGATTGCTATTGATGTAAAATATTACTAGGTCTTTAAGAGTTTATTCGGAAGATAACACCTCTATAAATATTCTTTCATGGTGCCCCAACTTTCTAGTTAATTACATTTACATGATTAGCTCGATTAGGTAATAGTAATTACAGAGAAATGATTTTATAGAATAGCATGTCATATCACTTAATCCGGCATAGCCAATGACACGACAATACTTACGTAAATGTCATATTTCAGCGTTGGTGTATTGTGTGTACATTAATGAGGACATTTTAATACATTTTAGAATAAGTCTGCAATGTAACAAAATGTGGAAAAAGTCAAGGGGTCTAAATTCTTTCCGAATTTCCGTTTCCTGATATTTCTTATGTCTCTCAGATATAGGACAGACACTTAAAAACAAACTTCCTTAAACATTTTTGGGAGACTCTGTTGTTCCATGTAGTGGATATGTTATTGTAATGCCAAGTTAAATGTTCATCCAATAATTTTCTTGATACCTTAACTTAAGGTCCCTTAAAAAAATTCAAAAATAAAATAGGTAAATGATCCTTGGTATGACGATCTCAAAACAATTCCATATGTTAAGCTTAGACATTTTGGGAAATGCCATCATCTTTTATTATTTTTTGAATGACTTTACCCGGATGCGTACCCCATTCCACAGAAGCCTTTAGTGGCGCCGGCATATCTTAGCTGTATTTACATTTTCCAAGTCCAGAACCATCCTCACGGTCAAATCTCCTAAACATCGCATGATATAAATTCATCTGTCCTCTCAGGTCCTCCTTTTTCCTGAAATCCTATTGTGTGTTTGTGACATCCAATCAGAGAACATTGGGGATCATATTGGGATATCTCCCATCGTGCCTGAGTGACCATGAAAAGGCCAGGCCAGCACGATCCTAACCGGTCAGTGTATTGTTCTCCGACACTGTGACTGTTTCTGCCACCTTACTCCTATCTGTGGGTACGTACTGATCTTATAGGCCGATAGCAGTGGCAAACGACAGTAGGCAGGCCAATTCTGTTCTATATTTGTCCAGGGCCACTTTCACTTATTGTCTTTAGGAGTAACCACTTTTCTCTCCTCCCTTCCTTGATGTAAGGTGATGTCCCAGTAGCGGCCCTAATTTATTTATTCATCTTGGCAATGCAGATATGTGTTTTGTGTGTGTGTGTGTGTGTGTGTGTGTGTGTGTGTGTGTGTGTGTGTGTGTGTGTGAGTGTGTGTGTGTGTGTGTGTGTGTGTGTGTGTGTGTGTGTGTGTGTGTGTGTGTGTGTGTGTGTGTGTGTGTGTGTGTGTGTGTGTGTGTGTGCGTGTTTTCCAGCTTGTAGACTGTACAGTAGATGTCACCTCGGTGGGTGTAGTTACAGAGACACCCGTGTGTATTAGACTAGCCAGAGCCGGAGGGCAGTGTAGCCTGTGAGGTCCGTCTGTATTATTGTTGTAATTATTATCTAACTAGCAACTCTTTGCATGTTACAGTCAGCGGCTCTGAAAACGTTAACACGTCAGAGACGCTAATGTTTTCATACTTGTTTTTTTTTGGTCCGTTCCTTTGTCCCTGCAAACGTGGAGCAGTTGGGTGGACATTCCCAAAATAATGTGGGAAGAAATGAAAAGAAAATCATGAGAAATATAGAAGGTAGAATGCAGTTTTTTTTGTTGTCTATTCTCTATGCCTCAATTGCTTTTAGATATTGTAGGTTCATACCCAAAACCCAGCACACAGATATTGTAGGTCTGTCTGTATTTGCTGAGCCATTTTTAGAGTTGATACTTTTCCATGAATAAGACAAAGGTCGTTCAGTGTACTCCCTCTAATAACATTACTTGGATAGACAGAGAACGCTCAATTTAAATGATATACTACAGTGTGCTTTGGAGAGAACCTACGAACATATCTGTCAGTGTCACCTCACTAGACGGTTCATTAATCATGATTCGATTCAAGCACTATGGAGGGATCCAACATACTGTCACGTTCTGACCTTAGTTCCTTTGTTTTGTCTTTGTTTTAGTATGGTCTGGGCGTGAGTTGGGGTGGGCAGTCTATGTTCCTTTTTCTATAATTTGGGATTCTGTGTTTGGCCTGGTATGGTTCTCAATCAGAGGCAGCTGTCAATCGTTGTCCCTGATTGAGAACCATACTTAGGTAGCCTGGTTTCACTTTTGATTTGTGGGTGATTGTTTCCTGTGTCTCTGTGTTCCACACGGAACTGTTTCGGTTTGTTATTTCACTTTGTTATTTTTGTATTTAGTCGTGTTCAGTTTGTTCTATTAAATATGGACACTTACCACGCTGCGCATTGGTCCTCCTCTTCTCCTTCATACGACGACCGTTACAAATACATACAGTACTTGATCTGTAGCTTACCTTTTACCCTTCTGTATTCTGTCCATAATATTCCTCCATAATATGGCAAAATACACATTTAATCAAATAAAATAGCCAATATGAAATGCAAATAAGTTTTATTAATAGCATTTGTCATTTTAATGTTTTTAAATGGTTCAAATTAACTTTGCAATTAAAACTACTACCTCTTTTATTATTCTCAAGGTATTGAAATGCAATGGCAAGATGCTGTTGATAGCTGACTGGGCTGGGGGGGGGGGGAATGATAAGCTTATCCACCACGTTTGTCTTCTAAGAAAGAGCAATGGTAACAAATCTCCAATAAGGTATGCTATGAAATAATATGAATTAAAACAAACTACAATTTGTCATTTCATATGGAGCTAATATCAGGCGTTTGAATACATATTTGTTGATTCCATGGAGCAGGTTGGTAAGGCCTTTTTAATAGTATTTTTTCCTGTGCCTGTTTGATGTGCCAATCTTAACCGCTTGTGCTTTTGTGAGATGTGTTTCCAATTGATGTTGCCTTTACAGATGGCATAATATCTGGATCTTTTGGATCCCTCGGTGAAGAAGAGAGGGATAGAGAGTGGAGTGACAGAAAGCAAGGCTCTTGATGTTGTCTGCTGCGCGGAGCTGACAGGTACTCTCAAAGCAAAAACCTTTTACATGCTGTACCTGCAGCCAGAAGCGTTTTGACGAGTGATCAGTGTGGCTGTCTTCTTCTCTAACAGCCGTATGGTGTAACAAATCTATTGAATACACGCTGACACTCAAACACAGGCACAGACACATGCGGTTGAGTGCGCGCACACACGGATACAGAGTCTAGTCTACACAGCTCAACTTGCTGACACAGACGCATGCTGGTGAGCACACTCAGACACACACACACACACACACACACACACACACAAACAACACACATGCAAGCACACTTCTACGCGCACGCACGCATGCACGCACGCACACACACACACGCACACACGCACGCACGCACGCACGCACACACACACACACACACACACACACACACACACACACACACACACACACACACACACACACACACACACACACACACACACACACACACACACACACACACACACACACACACACACACACACACACACACACACACACACACACACACACACACACACACACACACACACACACACACACACACACACACACACACACACACACACACACACACACACACACACACACACACACACACACACACACACACACACACACACACACACACAGGTAATGCTACTTCTCTATTTGAATGATTTCTCTGTCAGCTGAACCATATCACAGCTGTAGCATGAGACGAGTGTATCCCTCCATCAAAAGGGCTCTTTTGATAAAATACTGTCTTCTGATGATTCAAAGTGAATATTTCCCTCGCACGTTTAACAAATTTACTCTTCTGAAAAGAGGGTTCAAGAAGGTGGGGAATAGTTTGAAACAGTGCTCTGCAACCTGGGCTTTTAAACAATGTTGAAATAAAAATGGAATTCCGAAACCGCTTAACCATTTCTCAAGATGGGGGAGACCAGATGTTTGTTTTTAACAACAACATGTATTTGTCACTCCTGGGAGGACGATGGTCATACATTCTTTGACATTTCGCAACAGAATGCACTAAAGAAAGAAAGTCACACAGGGACCCAGGTCACACACAGCTTGCCTATTGGCAATTGTTCTCACGCAACTTTGATCTATCAATAATAAACTGGAAGTTAAGCCTCTTTAGCAGTGGGACTGAGACCTTTTATGGTGACACAGAGTATATCTGCCATTTGGCAGACACTTTTATCCAAAGCGTCCAACACTAGTGCGTGCATACATTTCCATATGGGTGGTCCCAGCAGAGCACATTTAGTGATAGTTTACTTTACTTTTTTTTTCTTTTTTTTTTTTAAACTTTAAGTGATAGTTTCACTTTCTGAGTAAAATCTTGTTTCTAACATTCAGCATAACAACTCCACTTTCTTGCCTGTTATTGACACCACTACTGTATCACTCTCTATTTTGCTGTGTGACCTCAGATAGTTGCTAGGTTCATATTCTCCCTTTACAACGAATCTAAGTGTTACATCATTTAAATCAGATGGATTTATGGTGTTTTGACACGTCGTCCCATTAGGCGATACGCCACGACACCATCACCTCTACCACCGTCACTGCCTTTCCCTCTCAATCTACCCAACCTGCTAATCATTTCGTTTTCTGGTTGAATATTTCCCAAATTGAATTAATCTGATGAAATGTGTTAAGAGCCAGTGAGCCAAAAGCTCTGGTTTGAAGGGCACTTTTCCCCTCATCCCTCCTCCTTCCTTCCTTCCGTCCTTCCTCGTCGTTCCAGAGGAGCTGATGCTTGTAAAACCTGGTGACAGGCCGGTGACAGGCTGTTAGGGAAGCGGAGTTCATTATCGAAGTCATTGCCGTTCTTAAAGGTTATTCACTTCCCTTCTCCTTTAAGAGGGCCTCGACCGATGGAGTGACGTGTTAATGCTGTATATCCAAATTGCACTTTTTATTTTTTTAAGTAGCAACAAAAAAAGAAGCATTTTGTGTGAAATGTGAAATGAGGTTTGAACATTTCCCCCCAGCTTAATGATGTGGCAAAGGGGGTAACAATAGTGGATGCGGATATATCGTGGCGCCTGTCTTCGCCTGTCTTCTCCGCCGCAAGGTAACACGCAACACAACAAGCCTCTCTCTTGTCCGCCACACCTTTTTATTGTGTATCACAATTCGTTTTTTAATCAAATAGAACATCGAGGAATTGATACAACATCTTGAATCACTCCCTCTGGTGTGCTTTTCGCAGGAGAAAATGGAAATGATCTGCTAGAAATCCGTATGACTGAAAAACAAAATAGTGTGTACTGAGAAGGCTGGAGGTAAATACACGAGAAGCAAAGCCTTTTTGGACAGTTTCCCTTTTTTGGACATATTGCCAGATTCCTAACACAAAGTGTTTTGACGGGTTCTGTCATCTCTGCCATAGGCAGTTTATTAAAACGTTCACATGAGAAAACGGTAACGAACACAAAACTTCCTTGTAATGAATGAATGCCTCGCATTCACTTTGGGGGAACATCCTTTTCTCATTATGTCTCATTAAATTCAACTATATTTAGTATCCTGGCTAATCTTGGCTGATCTTGGTTTCCTTATAGGCTCACTCCCACTGTCTTTTAATTCAGCTTTACAACTTGCCTGAGACCATTCTCCATCGAGGCCTTGTTAGATATCTTTTCTTCACTATTGTAATACGGTAACTCAGGTAGAGATGTTTTACACTGTATTTGGATGGATTGCTAAAAGTGTACGAAATGTAACCTACATAATGCAACCTTTCTAAAAAAAAAAAGGTGGAATAGTGTGTCCTGAGATGAGACCCCCAGCATGGGATCATGTGATGGAGTCTCTGTTATCAGAGTGGTCAGTATGGGGCTGTGTATGTCTGGACAATTCTGGACATGTGGACCCAGCTGAAACAGCAGTCTCTCTGCAGGTTACGTTCCGAAAGGAGTGGATTCCCGACCGTCCCAAACCAGACCTGCGTGGGACAACCTTGACCGCTCCACCATGTGTGGTCATCATGACCCTGTCTTCATCCTTGTTTATTGACACGTCGCCTGTTCCTTGTGATCTCAGCATGTGCCACAGTGTTGGGGAGAGAGCGGCCAGAGTGGCTATGTTTAGTTGTGTTTCCTTTTTCTCTCACCCACTAAGAAAGTCTACGAAGAAAATTGCCACCCAACTTGGCCCAAATGTTTCAGGTTGTTGTGACCCCCGTTCTCTTCATCTCTAATTTTCTTTCTTTCTTTCTTTCTTTCTTTCTTTCTTTCTTTCTTTCTTTCTTTCTTTTCTCTCTCTCTCTCTCTCTCTCTCTCTCTCTCAATTCAATTTCTATTTCTATTAAATTTAAGGGCTTTATCGGCATGGGAAACATTAACAAAGCAAAAAGCCAAAGCAAGTGAACTAGATAATAAACAAGAGTGAAATAAACAATACACATTAACAGTAAACATTACATACACAAGAATTCCGAAAGAATGAATGTATTACAAATGTCAAATTATGTGGAAGATTGTTAAAGTACCGAAGGGAAAATAAATCAACATAAATATGGGTTGTACTTACAATTGTGATTGTTCTTCACTGGCTGCCCTTTTCTCGTGGCAACGGGTCACAAATCGTGCTGCTGTGATGGCACACTGTGGTATTTCACCCAATAGATATGGGAGTTCATCAAAATTGTGTTTGTTTTTGAATTCTTTGTGCATCTGTGTAATCTGAGGGAAATATGTGTCTCTAATATTGTCATATATTTGGCAGGAGGTTAGGAAATGCAGCTCAGTTTCCACCTAATTTTGTGGGCAGTATGCACATACAGTAAGTATGTAGCCTGTCTGCCTACGGAGGCCTTTCTCAATAACAAGGCTACGCTCACTGAGTCTTTACATAGTCAAAGCTTTCCTTAAGTTTGGGACAGTCACTGTGGTCAGGTATTTTGCCACTGTGTACTCTCTGTTTAGGGCCAAATAGCATTCTAGTTTGCTCTGTTTTTTTAATTCTTTACAATGTATCAAGTAGTTATCTTTTTGTTTTCTAATGACTGTCTAACTGTATTTCTGTCCTGGGGCTCTGTGGGGTCTGTTTGTGTTTGTGAACAGAGCCCCAGGACAAGCTTGCTTCGCAGACTCTTTTCCAGGTTCATCTCTCTGTAGGTGATGGCTTTGTTATGGAAGGTTTGGGAATTGCTTCCTTTTAGGTGGTTGGAGAATTTAATGTCTCTTTTCTGGATTTTGATCATTGGCGGGTATCAGCCTAATTCTGTTTTCATGCGTTATTTGGTGTTTTACGTTGTACTCTGAGGATATTTTTCAAGAATTCTGCATGCAGTCTCAATTTGTTGTTTGTCCCTTTTTGTGAATTCTTGGTTGATGAGTGGACACCAGACCTCACAATCATAAACGGCAATGGGTTCTATAATTGACTCAAGTATTTTTAGCCAGATCCTAATTGGTATGTTGAATTTTATGTTACTTTTAATGGCATTCTTGCCTTGTCTCTCAGCTTGTTCACAGCTTTGTGGAGGTTACCTGTGGCGCTGTTGTTAAGGCCGAGGTATGTATCGTTTTTTGTGTGCTCTAGGGCAACAGTGCCTAGACGCAATTTGTATTTGTGGTCCTGGCAACTGGACATTTTTTGGAACACCATTATTTTTGTCTTACTGGGATTACTGTCAGGGCCCAGGTCTGACAGAATCTTTGCAGAAGATCTAGGCAGTGGTGGAAAAAGTACCCAATTGTCATACTTGAGTAAAAGTAAAGATATCTTAATAGAAAATGACTCAAGTAAAAGTAAAAGTAATCCAGTAAAATTATACTTTATAAAACGTTTAAAATATACTTAAGTATCAAAAGAAAATGTAATTACTGAAATATAAATAATTTCTAATTCCTTATCTTAAGCAAACCATACGGCACAATAAAAATTAAAAAAATATACGGATAGCCAGAAGCACACTCCAAAATTCAGACATAATTTACAAACAAAGCATGTGTGTTTAGTGAGTCTGTCAGATCAGAGGCAATAGGGATGACCAGGGATGTTCTGTTGATAAGTGCGTGAATCGTCCTGCTAAGCATTCAAAATGTAATGAGTACTTTTGGTGTGAATGAATTGTTTTTGAGTAAAAAGTACATTGTTTTCATAAGGAATGTAGTGAACTAAAAGTAAAAGTAGTCAGAAATATAAATAGTAAAGTACAGATACCTGAAAAATCGTCTTAAGTGGTCTTAAGTAGTACCCTCCTTGGTTGAGGACAGACGCACCAGATCATCAGCAAACAGTAGACATTTGACTTCAGATTTCAGTAGGGTGAGGCTGGGTGCGGCAGCCTGTTCTAGGGCCCTAAGCGATTTGTTGATATATATGTTGAAGAGGGTGGGACTTATGCTGCATCCCTGTCTCACCCCACGACACTGTGGAAAGAAATGTGTGTTTTTTGCCTATTTTAACCGCACACTTGTTGTTTGTTTACATGGATTTTATAATGTCGTAGGTTTTTCCCCCAACACCACTTTCCATCAATTTGTATAGCAGACCCTCAATTCAAATTGAGTCAAAAGCATTTTGTTTTGATTCGTTTTTTTTTTGTAAATTAGGGTGTGCAGGGTGAATACGTGGTCTGTTGTACAGCAATTTGACATTTGCTCAGTACATTGTTTTCACTGACGAAATGTACAAGTCTGCTGTTAATGATATTGCAGAGGATTTTTCCTGCTGTTGATGCATATCCCACGGTAGTTATTGGGATCAAATTTGTCTCAATTTTTTGTGAATTTGTTGTCATCAGTCCATGTGTCATGCTCGCTATCCTCAAACTCCCTGTCATAAATCAACCAAGGTGCAGCATGCATGTAGTTCCACATCTTTTAATGAAAGTGAAATCGAAATAACCAAAAGACAAACAGGTAAACAGCAAAGAACGTGATACAACCGAGGTGCACACAAACACACACGGAAAAAGGATAACCCACAAAACACAGGTGGGAAAAGGCTACCTAAGTATGGTTCTCAATCAGAGACAACGATTGACAGCTGCCTCTGATTGGGAACCATACCAGGCCAAACACATAGAAATAGAAAACGTAGAAAAAACACAGAATGACCACCCCAACTCACGCCCTGACCAAACCAAAATAGAGACATAAAAGAGGAACTAAGGTCAGGACGTGACACCTTGGTTCTCTCACACATGTTCTGTAAGTGCTGTGGTCCCTGTGGAGTGAGCCATATGCAGAAATCAAACATCTTCAGGATAAACATTCAGATAGAGGTGATTCCTGCATATCACAAAATACGGTTTGTTTTCAAACTGTTCAAGCTACAATCCTTAATTGAAACAATAACAAAGCGATCAACCCACCTCAGTTATGGTAAAAAGTTGAAGGATGGGCCTGGAGAAATGTTTATTTACATTTACATTGTAAGGCATTTTCTCAGGTTTTATTCCTGTTGACCAGCTGTGTGATAGAAACGGAAGTAGAATGTGCTTGTGAGAGGGAACATTAGAGAGAGAGAGAGAGAGGGGGGGGGAGAGAGGGCGAGAGAGAGCGCGAGAGAGAGAGAGAGAGAGAGAGAGAGAGAGAGAGGGCGAGAGAGGGCGAGAGAGAGCGAGAGAGAGAGAGAGAGAGAGAGAGAGAGAGAGAGAGAGTTAAAGCTGAAACATATTAGATGCATTTTCCAGAAGAGCACACAGCAGTTAAAAAGAACAGAACAATTTCCAACTGTGGTTCCTTATGACAGATGAAAGAGATAGAAAAGTCATTCCTTGTGCAAAATAAAATTTAAATGTAAATTCACACATAGAAAGTTTGGGATTTCTTCATCTTTATCGATTGCTGACATCAAGCAATGATCCTAAAGTGGTTGAGTGAGAGAGAAAGCGGAAAAAAAGAGTGAAAGAGAGAAAGAGAGAGAGAGAGAGAGAGAGAGAGAGAGAGAGAGAGAGAGAGAGAGAGAGAGAGAGAGAGAGGAGTGTTCTCTTAAATTCGAACGTTTTAATAATGTTATTTTGGCAGCTCCGAGTACAGTTATGGGCCCAGGCTTAATGGCGCCACCTCAATACTCCACCGTGGTTGGGCACTCTCTCAGCACATGGCATTCATTTTTGCCGACTGAGTTACTGTCCCAAATGGTACCCTATTCCCTTTATAGTGCTCTACTTTTGATAGAGCACATAGGGCTCTGGTAAAATGTAGTAATACTGTATAGGGAATAGGGTGCCATTTGGGACGGACAAACTCTATGAAATCCTCTCCCTTTCCAGTGGTAAAGAATCAAGATGCTTGCAAAATTACATTGACAATTAGGGGTGGGTGGATCTCTCAGTGAACAGAGCCAAGCCGAGTGTAACCCTGCTGAAGATCAAATGGCTGTGTCAGGGAAGGCCTAACACTGATCATATAAATCATTTAGAATAGGATTCATCCCAAATGGCACCCTATTCTGTATTTAGTGCACTTCTTTTAATCAGGTCCCATAAGTCTCTGTTAAAAAGTAATGCATTTTGTAGGGAATAGGGTGCCATTTGGGACATGGCCATATTGTAGTGCGTTTCTGGGCACTTCTATAGACTTGGCCTTAGTTAAGAACAGGCACAACAAATGGAAGAGTCAGTTAATGGTGACACAGATCGTTAAATTGTATGACATAAGTGATGTTATTAGAACCACTAATCGTCAAAGTTCAGGAGTGCGAAGATGGATCAAGCGTTTGTTTCTGCTTTGTTTTTTGGCCATTTCATATTTCATGTTGTTCCAAAAGTGAATGTTGGAGGCGACGTTGTCATTAAAGCAATTTTACAAGGTAAAATCATTCTGAGACCATATCTATGACTAAAGTTTGGTTCAGGAGGTGACTCTTATTTGGGTGTCTCAAGTACAGTATGTACTGTACACAGCAGTCTAAACACAAGGTAATGAATATTGTTAAGTATGTCATTTGAATAACAACATGGATCTCCTACGCATGTTCAATATCTATAAGAGAATGGTAAAATTACTTAAATATCTTTGTCCCTTTTATTTCCACCAGGAAACTACAGTAGTTTAACTGTTATAGAATTTGACCAACAGTTCCAAGTTCAACTTTCCTTCTCTGAGGAGAGAGGAATTGAGCAGAGTTGGGAAGTAACTGATTACATGTAATCATGTAACACCCTTCTGTTTTCTCAATGACATTCAATTCAGCTTTGAAAAAGGTGCAAGTTTAAGAGTCTGACCACAGAAGTCAGAGACCACTAAAATGACACACCAAATGTGTTGGATGGATTATTTTTGTGTTCTTTTTATGCCCAAATGTTTTGGACAATAATCAGATTACTTTACTTAGTTTGGGGAATCCAAATGTTACATTACTGATTACAATTTTGGACAGGTAACTAGTAATTGTAATGGATTACATTTACAAAGTAACCCACCCAAACCTGGAATTGAGTCACATCTCTTCGGAGAATAACCTCTTTATTTGCAATTAATCCAAACTCCTGAGAGCTCTGTGTTCATTTGGTTTTAAAGAATAGACAGAAGAGTAGACTTACTTAACCTCTAGGCCTTAGGAAAGACACCCATAAATAAATGAACTCAATAATTAACCTACATTTACATCATATGAATTCACAACTCACGTAAACCTACAGTATGAGTCGTTTACCCTAGGAAATTGGGTTGTAAAGGAGGCATGCAAATACAACGTTGCATTTTGCAGTCTATTTTGTGTACGGATAAGTGATGCACTATAAAAGTATGAATAAATATAAATGATGCTTGTTACAGTGAACAATATCTACACAAAATGACATCACTAATTGCTGGGCCTATCGTGTGTATTGCAACACGAGACAAAGTTAGATACAAACACAGTTAACAGCATATTTTAATATAATTGCTTGTGTTTGTTCTTAGCGGTGCATTAATCAATGGGTATGTGCTGGAAGACCGCCTTGTCTCCCCCTGATATTAAGATTCCCTAGGATATTTCAGTTTGATATGTACAGATGACAGCTTATGGGCCCTGGCAATTATGGAAATTGATTTTTCATTCTTCAGTTTGATTTGATTCAGACAATAATAAAATGTATGCAGATGTAATAAGTTTGACAAGATGTGCATGCATAAATGGGCTGAAAGTTATTGAAACCTATCAAAGTGCTCCTTTGTACTGTACAATGAAGTCTTGGCGCTGTTTCAATCCGTGGCGGAAGTATTGGACAGAGCCAGATTGCAGTTACTTGAGAAACTTCAGGACAGAAGAAGGGACATGACAGCAAAAAGTAGATGCATTAATTGGTTGTGTTTTTGAAAATAATGTAACATTTCTTTCTGGGACTAAACTGAAGCAAATCATTTCTCTCTCTCTCTCTCTCTCTCTCTCTCTCTCTCTCTCTCTCTCTCTCTCTCTCTCTCTCTCTCTTTGCCTCTGTGTCTCTCTGTCTCTGAAATAAATACATTTGGTAATCTGTAAGAGCCCAGTGTGCTGCTTTTGGCATTTAATCAAAAATGAAATCATATGCACATTTCCAGCAGCCTCAAAAGATAAATGATGCAATATTTCTGTGGAATTTTCTTTAAGAACTTTTACATATGCGTCACACTTTTCCACATGTTCTCCACTTCCCTCCTTGTTTCCCTGAAACTCTCTTCTGAAATTCAGTTAAAATAATCAGAGGCTATTCTCTCTCTTTTTAACTAACATTCCCTCTCTTTCTCTCTCTTTCTCTCTCTTTCTCTCTCTCTCTCTCTCTCTCTCTCTCTCTCACTCTCTCTCTCTCTCTCTCTCACTATCTCTTCTCAAACACCATCCTTTTTTTTCTGTTTTATTGTGCTTAATATAAAGGCAACAATTATTTGATTTCAGAGTTATGAAAATATGATTGTTATGAGAAAACAAGCAATTTAAGCTTTAATTGGTATCATTTTTCATGGAGCTGGCAAGGTACTTACCTCCTTGGCACTTTTTTCCTCATAAATTGCACATTTATGTTCCTGAATGGAGATAAAATTTTCATTTTGTTTTATTTCTCTGTAATTGGGATGCATGTTGTGTACCTGCAAATGGCAAAATCGTTTTATAAACATTACCCACTCATTTGTTTATTCAATCCTGATGTAAGCTTATTGCTTTCCACATGAGCTCCCCGTGCAATTTAGAAGGTACATGACAGAACTTACCGATTAATACAATACATTCGATAGAAACAAATAAAATGCCTTTCTTCCTCTGTTACACAAACAGATGATTAACTTTAAGCAGTGAAACTGGTTTCGTACACACTGAGTAGATAATAACAGTGTTTAACTTCTTGACGCGACCCATCCCTTAAGCGGGATAATTGTCATCAGCAACCGCTGAATAGTATAGCGCCTCAGTCAAATAATATTACAAAAAATATTCATATTCATGAAATCACAAGTGCAATATTGCAAAACACATCTTAGCCTTTTGTTAATCCACCTGTCATCTCAGATTTTGAAATTATGCTTTACAGCGTTTGTGTAAGTTTATCGATCGCATGACAAAACATTAAGTACACTTAGCATCAGGTAGCTTGGTCACGAGAATCAGAAAAGCAATCAAATGAATCGTTTACCTTTGATGATCTTCTGATGTTTTCACTCACGAGACTCCCAGTTACACAACAAATGTTTCTTTTGTTCCATAAAGATTATTTTTATATCCAAAATACCTCCGTTTGTTTGGCGCATTATGTTCAGAAATCCACAGGAAAGAGTGGTCACAACAACGCAGACAAATTCCAAATAATATCTGTAATATCCACAGAAACATGTCAAACTTTTTTTTATAATCAATCCTCAGGTTGTTTTTAAAATATATAATCAATAATATAATCAACCGCAAATGTCTTTCACAGTAGGAGAGAGAAAAGCAATACCTATCCAAACTCTGTTGCGCGAGAAAAACTCATGTTTTTTCAAAATAAAAGTCTGAAACTATGTCTGAAGACTGTTGACACCTTGAGGAAGCGATAAAAAGGAGTTTGGTTTATATCCCTTTAAATGGAGCAATGAGAGGCTATGGAACATGGAGTTTTCAAAATAGAAGCCACTTCCTGGTTTGATTTTTCTCAGGGTTTCACCTGGAATATCAGTTCTGTTATAATCACAGACAATATTTTGACAGTTTTGGAAACCTTAGAGTGTTTTCCATCCTGATCTGTCCATTATATGCATATTCAAGCATCTGGTCCTGAGAAATGGGCCGTTTACTTTGGGAACGTTTTTCCAAACATAAAAATAGTGCCCCCTAGCTTCAAGAGGTTAGTTCCCCCTAGCTTCAAGAGGTTAGTGCCCCATAGCTTCCAGCAGATACAGACACATGTAAGTAAACACCTCTGTTGTATAACACATCAATTGTGAGGTAACTGGTGTTAATCCTACTGCTGCATCTTGTCTTCTGTGAGAGTCTCCCTGTCCACATCACACCGGAAATGTCCTTTCCATGGGTATTTTGATGCCTGACATTCCATGCTGAAAAGGTTTCAATGAGATCATCATAGATTGCGTCCAGAGGACTACTGCTGTGCCAGCAAGGAACTTTGGGTTAAATAATGTACCACAAGAGTTTATGTACATAAACAACTATTTGCATACTATGTGATACAATTGGTTTATTAACACACCATTTTATAACACTAAAGCTTTGTCCTGATTGTTACTATATTTGTTAGTATTCATTGGATTAGTTGAAAATTATACATTTCCCATTTGTCTGACTTAAATAAATATGGTATGGTGGTATGGTGCTCATCAAAGAAAACGATTGTGAGTTTGCTTAATGGAGATACGTTCGCAGACACATTGAGAGGAAGCAATGTACGTAAGTGTGTGGTTTCTACCATTGACTATATATGCCCTAATCAATGGTGGAATTCAGTGGTAGAAATGCTTGGCTTGCTGTGTGGGTTTCTTTCCCTTGGGAATGCCACACATTCCATAGAGATTTGAGGGTGACATGCAGCTGGTTCCTACTCCAATTCCCAATGGGATTACACAACCAGGAAGTCTGAATGTACACACACACACACACACACACACACACACGCACACGCACACGCACACGCACACGCACACGCACACGCACACGCGCGCACACACACACACACACACACACACACAAAATCTGCATTACAGAAAATTCACTCATGGATTTCGGTTGCTACACAGACATACAGTAGCTACAATACAGGTGTGTAGTAACTTGATTTTTAGTAGTGCTATGATACAGATGTAGAATCTGAATTTGTTCACTCTTGTTGCTTAGAATGTTTCTGCACCGCAGGAAATGCAGATGAGCTTCATGATTTACATAAATTCACGGAAAAACCACACAAACACATAACCACCAATCAAGCAGCATTATGGACTAAATGTTCAAATCCTGCTGTTGCAGGATTATTTTCCTGTGACACTATAGGTCAAAATAAGACCCAACATCTGCACACGTTCATGAACTTACAGATTGATGTGTCAAATCCTGGATCCTGGAGGATCCCTCCCAAAGCTACCCAGAGCCGGTTAGGGGAAGATAAATCTTAGCTCTCTTTCCACATAAATTAAGTCAGGGCCTTTAATGACATAATGATACAATAATAATAAGGGCTATGCAAGCAATGTGGCTTAGCCTGAATATTTGCAATGGGACACTGGGGGAAGGAGAGGGAGAGAGAGAGGGAGAGACAGAGAGAGGCAGAGAGAGATAAAGGAAAAGTAAACGTGAGAAGAGCAACTATTATAAGAAGAGAGCCCCCTGTACAGACAGTCTGACGCCAGATGGCTTCTTGTAATAAATATTCAACCTTAACTCTGTTCCCATGTAGTTTTTTTTCCTCCTCTTTTTGTACGGCTGCCAGCACACCCACACGGATCTGGGCCAGCCAAATGATTACAGTAGAACAAACAAAAAAAGTGCAAAGGAGGAAACGGGCCGACAGGGTCCTGTACACAGTGAGATAGGGCGGCAGTATGTGCTGAAAGCCCTACATTTTTGTATGTGGGAAAGTTAAAACTGTGGGAGGAACAGAAAAGAGAGAGGAGTTAAGAGAATGGAGGGAATGGAGGGAAAGGAGGGAGAGAGGGAGAGAGGGAAAGGAGGGAGAGAGGGAAGGGAGGGAGAGAGGGAAGGGACGGAGAGAGGGAAAGGAGGGAGAGAGGGAGAGAGGGAAAGGAGGGAGAGAGGGAAGGGAGGGAGAGAGGGAAGGGAGGGAGAGAGAGAAGGGAGGGAGAGAGGGAAGGGAGGGAGAGAGGGAAAGGAGGGAGAGAGGGAGAGAGGGAAAGGAGGGAGAGAGGGAAGGGAGGGAGAGAGGGAAGGGAGGGAGGGAGGGAGAGAGGGAAGGGAGGGAGAGAGAAGGGAGGGAGAGAGAGAAGGGAGAGAGAGAAAGGAGGGAGAGAGGGAAGGGAGGGAGAGAGGGAAGGTAGGGAGAGAAGGAGAGAGGGAAAGGAGGGAGAGAGGGAAGGGAGGGAGAGAGGGAAGGGAGGGAGAGAGAGAGAAGGGAGGGAGAGAGGGAGAGAGGGAAAGGAGGGAGAAAGGGAAAGTTAGAAATCCTCTGTGTGAAACACTGAACAGACAGTGTTGCAGCAGAGGCCAATAATTGTTTATATAGTGGAACTGTTTCTGATGTTGTATGATTAAGAAATCCTTGTAAAACAGCATATTTGTAGTTGTGGAGTGCATGTGGACATGGGTTCCCTAAGGTATTTGTCCGCGCCCCGCGGAAATCTAATTAGCATAAAACAAAAATCCCCATAAAAATCGGTCAGTTTAAACTAGAATCTCCTCTCCTGAGACTCTCATGAACACGGTGGTGTTCTCCGTTTTTCTCTATGACCTCCACAAGTGTCAGGAGACTCTTCTCTTTTCTGTACTGCCGGTCTGCCAACTTTTGTCTTTAGCGTCCGAACCGTTTGCGCTACACACTAATCTGTGCAAAGGTGAGACTCTCACAAACATTTACATGTCGGTTGTTTTGCTCCAGGATGCCCACTGGCCTCAAAAGACTAATCTGAAAGTCCCTTCGGTACCAGCTGAAATAAATGTACTGTATATATGTAAAAAATATACATATATACTGTATATGTTTCCTGATCTTTCTTATATCTCTCAGATATAGGAGAGACAATTCAGAACAAACCTCATTTAATCTTTTTTTTGGACAATCTGTTCCATGTAGTGAATCTTTTATTCGATGCATTTGTATGAGTTAGTAGATGTCAGACCAAAAACAAAAGAGTTATACATACCAGTCGAAGCTTTGGACACACCTACTCATTCAAGGGTTTTTCTTATTTGTACTACTGTATTTTCTACATTGTACAATAATAGTGAAGACATCAACCTTATGAAATAGCACATATGGAAACACGTAGTAAGCAAAATATTTGTGTATTTGAGATTCTTCAAAGTAGCCACCCTTTGCCTTGATGACAGCTTTGCACACTCCTGGCATTGTCTCAACCAGCTTCACATGGAATGCTTTTCCAACAGTCTTGAAGGAGTTCCCACATATGCTGAGCACTTGTTGGCTGCTTATCCTTCACTTCACTGAACTTCGCAGTTGAACTCATCCAAAACTATCTCAACTGGTTTGAGGTCGGCTGATTTGTTTGTTGACTTCTGTAATTGTAAAAGTCTTGGTTTCATGCATGTTAACATCAGAAGCTTCCTCCCTAAATTAGATTTTTTCACTGCTTTTGCACACTCCGCCAACCCTGATGTCCTAGCAATGTCTGAATCCTGGCTTAGGAAGGCCACCAAAAATTCTGACATCTCCATCCCTAACTACAACATTTTCCGCCAAGATCAAACTGCCAAAGGGGGTGGAGTTGCAATCTACTGCAGAGACAGCGGGCAGAGTTCTGTCATGCTATCCAGGTCTGTGCCCAAACTGTTTGAGCTTCTACTTCAAAAATCCACCTTTCCAGAAATAAGTCTCTCACCGTTGCCACTTGTTACAGACCCCCCTCAGGCCCCAGCTGTGCCCTGGAGACTATATGTGAATTAATTGCCCCCCATTTATCTTCAGAGTTTGTACTGTTAGGTGACCTAAACTGGGATATGCTTAACATCCCGACCGTCCTACAATCTAAGCTAGATGCCCTCAATATCCCCCAAATTATCATGGAACCTACCAGGTACAACCCCAAATCCGTAAACACGGGCACCCTCATGGATATCATCCTGACCAACTTGCCCTCTAAATACACCTCTGCTGTCTTCAACCAGGATCTCCACGATCACTGCCTCATTACCTGCATTCGTAATGGGTCCGCGGTCAAATGACCACCCTTCACCACTGTCAAACGCTCCCTAAAACACTTCAGCGAGCAGGCCTTTCTAATCAACCTGGCCCGGGTAGCCTGGAAGAATATTGACCTCATTCCGTCAGTAGAAGATGCCTGGTTATTATTTAAAAGTGCTTTCCTCACCATCTTAAATAAGCATGCCCCATTCAAAAAATGTAGAACCAGGAACAGATAAAGCCCTTGGTTCACTCCAGACCTGACTGCCCTTGACCAGCACAAAAACATCCTGTGGTGTTCTACATTAGCATCGAATAGCCCCCGCGATATGCAACTGTTCAGGGAAGTTTGGAACCAACATACACAGGCAGGAAAGGCTAGCTTTTTCAAACAGAAATGTGCATCCTGTAGCACAAACTCACAAAAGTTATGGGACACTGTTAAAGTCCATGGAGAATAAGAGCACCTCCTTCCAGCTGCCCACTGCTAGGAAACACTGTCACCACCGATAAATCCACAATTTTCAATCAAGCATTTTTCTACGACTGGCCATGATTTACACCTGGCTACCCCTATCCTGATCAACAGCTCTGCACCCCCCACAGCAACTTGCCCACACCTCCCCATTTCTCCTTCACCCATATCCAGATAGTTGACGTTCTGAAAGAGCTACAAAATCTGGACCCCTACAAATCAGCTTGGCTAGACAATCTAGTCCCTCTCTTTCTAAAATGATCTGTTGCAATTGTTGCAACCCCAATTACTGGCCTGTTCAACCTCTCTTTCATATCGTCTGAGGTCATCCTAAGATTGGAAAGCTGCCGTGGTCACCACCTTCTTCAAAGGGGGAGATACCCTAGACCCAAACTGTTACAGACCTATATCTATCCTATCCTGCATTTCTAAGGTCTTCGAAAGCCAAGTTAACAAACAGATCACCGACCATTTTGAATCCCACCTTACCTTCTACGCTATGCAATCTGGTTTCCGTTTCTGGTCAGGGGCCCACCTCAGCCACGCTCAAGGTCCTAAACAACATAATAACCGCCATTGATAAGAGACAATACTGTGCAGCCGTATTCATCTACTTGGCCAAGGCATTCAACACGGTCAATCACCGCATTCTTATCAGCAGACTCAACAGTCTTGGTTTCTCAATTGACTGCCTCGCCTGGTTCACCAACTACTTCTCAGACAGAGTTCAGTGTGTCAAAACGGAGGGACTGTTGTCCGGACCTCTGTCAGTCTCTTTGCGCATGCCACAGGGTTCAATCTTCGGCCGACTCTTTTCTCTGTATACATCAATGATGTCACTCCTTCTGCTGGTGATTCTCTGATCCACCTCTACGCAGAAGACACCATTCTGTGTACTTCTTGCCCTTCTTTGGACACTGTGTTAACTAACCTCCAGACGAGCTTCAATGCCATTCAACTCTCCTTCCGTGGCCTCCAACTGCTCTTAAATGCAAGTAAAACTAAATGCATGCTCTTCAACTGATCGCTGCACGCACCTTCCCTCCCGTCTGACATCACTATTCTGGATGGATCTGACTTAGAATATGTGGACAGCTACAAATACTTAGGTGTCTGGTTCGACTGTAAACTCTCCTTCCAGTCTCATATTAAGCATCTCCAATCCAAAATTAAATCTAGAATAGGCTTCCTATTTCAAAACAAAGCATTCTTCACTCATGCTGCTAAACATACCCTCGTAAATCTGACTATTCTACCAGTCCTTGACTTCGGCGATGTCATTTACAAAATAGCCTCCAACACTCTACTCAGCAAATTGGATACAGTTTATTGCAGTGTCATCCGTTTGGTCACCAAAGTCCCATATACTACCCACCATTGCGACCTGTATGCTCTTGTAGGCTGGCCCTCACTTCATATTCATCGCCAAACCCACTGGCCCCAGGTCATCTATCAGCCTTTGCTAGGTAAAGCTCCGCCTTATCTCAGCTCACTGGTCACCATAGCAGCACCCACCCGTAGCACGTGCTCCAGCAATTATATTTCACTGGTCACCAAAGCCAATTCCTACTTTCGCTGCCTTTCCTTCCAGTTCTCTGCTGCCAATGACTGGAACATACTGAAAAAATCACTGAAACTGGAGACTCATATCTCCCTCACTAACTTTACGGATCAGCTGTCAAAGCAGTTTACAGATCAGTGCACCTCTACATAGCCCACCCAACTACCTCATCCCCATATTGTTTTTTTTCCTCTCCTTTGCACCCCTGTATCTCTACTTGCACATTCATCTTCTGCACATCTATCACTCCAGTGTTTAATTGCTAAATTGTTACTATTTCGCCACTATGGCCTATTTATTGCCTAGGAGTATGCTTAACTAGCCAAGGAGTATTCTTAACTAGCCAATGAGTATGCTTAACTAGCTAAGGATTATGCTTAACTAGCCAAGGAGTATGCTTAACTAGCCAATGAGTATGCTTAACTAGCTAAGGATTATGCTTAACTAGCCAAGGAGTATGCTTAAATAACCAAGGAGTATGCTTAACCATCCAATGAGTATGCTTATGTCACGTTCTGACCTTTATTTTCTGTGTTTTGTATTTAGTTAGTATGGTCAGGGCGTGAGTTGGGTGGGCAGTCTGTTTGTTTTTCTATGTTTTGGTTATTTCTATGTTTCGGCCTAGTATGGTTCTCAATCAGAGGCAGGTGTCATTAGTTGTCTCTGATTGAGAATCATACTTAGGTAGCCTGGGTTTCACTGTGTGTTGGTGGGTGATTGTTCCTGTCTCTGTGTGTGCACCAGATAGGACTGTTTTGGGTTTTCACATTTTCTTGTTTTTGTTAGTTTGTTCATGTGTACCTTCACGTATTAAAAAGTACCATGGACAATTACCACGCCCGCGTATTGGTCCTCTGATCCGTTCGCCTCTCCTCTTCGGAAGAAGAGGAGGAAATTCATTACAGAATCACCCACCAAAATCGGACCAAGCGGCGTGGTAAAGGACAGCGACGACAGCAGCAGCAGCAGCAACAACAGCGGCCAGCATCAGAGCAGAATCTGGACTACACAACTTGGGAGGAGATAGATAGGTGGGCGGTCGACCCAGGGAGAGTGCCGGAGCCCGCCTGGGATTCGATGGAGCAATGCAAGGAAGGTTACAGGAGAATGAGGTTGGCGAAGCCAGCACGGCAGTGCGACAGGTACGAGAGGCAGCCCCCCAAAAAAAATTTGGGGGGGGGCACACGAGGTGTGGTACTAAGCCAGGTAGCAGACCTGAGCTCACTCCTCGTGCTTATGATAAGCAGCGCATTACTGGTCAGGCACCGTGTTATGCGGTTAAGCGCACGGTGTCGCCAGTGCGTGTCCATAGCCCGGTGCGCTATAGGGCAGCCCCCCGAGAGTGCCATGCGAGTGTGGGCATTGAGCCAGGGCGTATGGTGCCTGCTCAGCGGGTCTGGTCGCCGGTACGCAGTCTTGGTCCAGGTTATCCTGCGCCGGCTCTGCGTGCTGTGTCTCCGGGCGCTGGGAGGGTGCAGTGCGTCCTCTGCCTGCGCTCCGCTCGTACCGGGCAACTGTGGGAGTGGAGCCTAGGGGAGAGGTGCGTGTAGTAAGCACTAGATCTCCCGTGCTTACCCACAGCCCGGTTCAACCTGTGCCTGCACTCTGGAGGGTCCGGGCTAGAGTAGTTGTTCAGCCTGGGGAAGTGGTGCCAAGGTTGCGCACCAGAGCTCCAGTGCTCCCCCACAGCCCGGTCTTTCAGGCTCCTCCTAACACCAAGCCTCCTGAAAGTCTCCCCAGCCTGGTGGTTCCTGTGGCAGCCCCACGCACCAGGCTGTCTCTCAGTCTCCACCCTGCAGGTGCTCCCGCCTGTCCGGCGCCGCTGCCGGAGCGTCCCGCCTGTCCGGCGCCGCTGCCGGAGCCTCCCGCCTGTCCGGCGCCGCTGCCGGAGCGTCCCGCCTGTCCGGCGCCGCTGCCGGAGCGTCCCGCCTGTCCGGCGCCGCTGCCGGAGCGTCCCGCCTGTCCTGCGCCGCTGCCGGAGCGTCCCGCCTGCCCGGCGCCGCTGCCGGAGCCTCCCGCCTGTCCGGCGCCGTTGCCGGAGCGTCCCGCCTGTCCGGCGCCGCTGCCGGAGCCTCCCGCCTGTCCGGCGCCGCTGCCGGAGCCTCCCGCCTGTCCGGAGCCTCCCGCCTGTCCGGCGCCGCTGCCGGAGCCTCCCGCCTGTCCGGCGCCGCTGCCGGAGCCTCCCGCCTGTCCGGCGCCGCTGCTGGAGCGTCCCGCCTGTCCGGCGCCGCTGCCTCCTGTGGCAGCTCCACGCACCAGGCTGTCTCTCTGTCTCCTCCCTGCAGGTGCTCCCGCCTGTCCGGCGCCGCTGCCGGAGCGTCCCGCCTGTCCGGCGCCGCTGCCGGAGCGTCCCGCCTGTCCTGCGCCGTTGCCGGAGCATCCCGCCTGCCCGGCGCCGCTGCCGGAGCCTCCCGCCTGTCCGGCGCCGCTGCCGGAGCGTCCCGCCTGTCCGGCGCCACTGCCGGAGCCTCCCGCCTGTCCGGCGCCAATGCCGGAGCCTCCCGCCTGTCCGGCGCCGCTGCCGGAGCCCCTCAGCCCAGAGGCGCCAGAGCCCCTCAGCCCAGAGGCGCCAGAGCCCCTCAGCCCAGAGGCGCCAGAGCCCTCAGCCCAGAGGCGCCAGAGCCCCTGCCCCTCTGTCCAGAGCTTCTGCCCCTCTGTCCCGAGCTGCCCCTCTGTCCAGTGGGGTCATTGAGAGGGGTTGCCATGGTGAGAAAGCCACGGAGGCGGACAATAAAGCGGACTAAGACAATGGTGAAGTGGGGTCCGCGTCCCGCGCCAGAACCGCCACCGCGGACAGACGCCCACCCAGACCCTCCCCTATAGGTCAAGGTTTTGCGGCCGGAGTCCGCACCTTTGGGGGGGGGGGTACTGTCACGTTCTGACCTTTATTTTCTGTGTTTTGTATTTAGTTAGTATGGTCAGGGCGTGAGTTGGGTGGGCAGTCTGTTTGTTTTTCTATGTTTTGGTTATTTCTATGTTTCGGCCTAGTATGGTTCTCAATCAGAGGCAGGTGTCATTAGTTGTCTCTGATTGAGAATCATACTTAGGTAGCCTGGGTTTCACTGTGTGTTGGTGGGTGATTGTTCCTGTCTCTGTGTGTGCACCAGATAGGACTGTTTTGGGTTTTCACATTTTCTTGTTTTTGTTAGTTTGTTCATGTGTACCTTCACGTATTAAAAAGTACCATGGACAATTACCACGCCGCGTATTGGTCCTCTGATCCGTTTCGCCTCTCCTCTTCGGAAGAAGAGGAGGAAATTCATTACAGCTTAACTGGCCAAGGAGTATGCTTAACTAGCCAAGGAGTATGCTTAACAAGCTAAGGATTATGCTTAACTAGCCAAGGAGTATGCTTAACTAGCCAATGAGTATGCTTAACTAGCTAAGGATTATGCTTAACTAGCCAAGGAGTATGCTTAAATAACCAAGGAGTATGCTTAACCATCCAAGGAGTATGCTTAACTGGCCAAGGAGTATGCTTAACGAGCCAAGGAGTATGCTTAACTAGCTAAGGATTATGCTTAACTAGCCAAGGAGTATGCTTAACTAGCCAACACATATGTTTAACTAGCCAAGGAGTATGCTTAACTAGCCAAGGATTATGCTTAACTAGCCAAGGAGTATGCTTAACTAGCTAAGGAGTATGCTTAACTACCCATGGATTATGCTTAACTAGCCAAGGAGTATGCTTAACTAGCTAAGGATTATGCTTATTTAGCTGATGATTATGCTTAACTAGCCATGGATTATGCTTAACTAGCCATGGATTATGCTTAACTAGCCAAGGAAAGAAAGAAGCCACATCCCCCAACAACATTTTGTTTTTCAATCTTGATAACTTGATAACAGTGGATGCTGTGAATTCACAATATTCTGATCTCTTTTTAGTTCTTTGTTCTCAGCAATTGCAAGGAGCCGGGCATTGAAGAGCCTCCATGGGTGTTTCTCTTTGTTATTTTTGGATGACAGTGTTCCAGGGTCGAGTTCAAAGACTTTTGTTTCAGGATAATTTGACAAATGAGCCAACACAACTATGTCTGTGATAAAATAAATGCTGAAAGTTCAGTAAAGCACTTAAATATTTGGTGAGACCACCAACACTTACTTCACTACATTGGGGCCACACTGTGTGTGTGTGTGTGTGTGTGTGTGTGTGTGTGTGTGTGTGTGTGTGTGTGTGTGTGTGTGTGTGTGTGTGTGTGTGTGTGTGTGTGTGTGTGTGTGTGTGTGTGTGTGTGTGTGTGTGTGTGTGTGTGTGTGTTTGTGTGTGTTTTATTTATCTGGTCTCTGGATGTTTTGATAAACCCACTAACATGAGGCTAACTTTTCCTCAAGAACATGTTATTCTTAATTAGGAAAGGGCAACAGACTCGTAATGGTGAGGATTTGACTATTTCTACAGTGCTATCGCAGCCATCAATGGCCTAGCTGTGATGCCAAACCAAATCTTCCTTCCTGTTTCTGCTTCCCAAACCCAGGGCTCTGTTTAGTAGAAAGAAAACGTTTCGAAATAGGGAGGTACTGCCTAACCTTGTCAATTGAGGAATCAGATTTGTACTTTCAGATTTGCTACGGTGTGCCATAATGAACACATCCCAGGTTATCTTAAGCAGCTGAACAGACAATCTTACCCAGAATCCTCCATTGACCTGGCTCAGACCCTCTTTCCTTGCTTTAATTCCTTCTTTGTCTTTGTATTTTTTTGCCTGAGGAAACCAACCGTGGCAGCGAGGCAAATAATGTGGAATTAAAAACGAAATTCTTCAGGCCTTATCCTAGCAACAGGCTCATCACCATCTGTTCAGAGAAACACAGCTAGAGTGGCTGTCATTATGGTGCAACAGTCTTTGTGCCTCCTCCATCACCTGTGAGAGGAACAGGAGATGCAGACAGACAGAGCCCTCTACCCCTTCCTATTTTTTTCTGTCTTTAAGATAAACTATCCTTATTAAAATCTCCAATGCCCTCACCCCTCCCTTTCCCTTCCATAGGAATATTCATAGTTCAATATTGGGAAATTAGTCTGTCTGCTGAGGGATTTGACAAATACGACCGGCTTTCACAGGAAAATATTTTGCCACATTTTTCTTGATGTGAAAATGATGACATTGAAATGAATCTGTCAGAATTTATGGACAGCGAATACACGTTGGTTGAAACTAATGCGTATCTATAAGCTAAGTGTGTGTGTGTGTGTGTGTGTGTGTGTGTGTGTGTGTGTGTGTGTGTGTGTGTGTGTGTGTGTGTGTGTGTGTGTGTGTGTGTGTGTGTGTGTGTGTGTGTGTGTGTGTGTGTGTGTGTTGACGCTGTATTTAAGCCCAAGTGATAGACAAGTTTAGATGGGTGCCATTAGCTCCTTGCACTGTATAATGACCTCGTAATCATTTTAAATAGCAATTTTGCTTTCCAAGGTGTGTGCCACACCGCAGCTTTTGCAAAAGCCCCCTAATTCATTCTAACAGGGATCATTATTTAATCTCTGCCATCCAAACAGCTCTCTCACCGTAGCGACACCCCCGCTTCCATCCAGACCATAATATCCAGACCTGGGTTGCCTGTGACTGTCTACTGCTCATCGCCATCTCTGTGTTATCACAGGAATGCTCAAATAATGCTCTCCATGCACAAGTAAGACAGACAGGGGAAGTAGAGATGGAAAACTATTTTACAGAGCAGCTTATTTCATTTCCTGATTATATAGTTTGCCTAAATTCCTGTCCCCTCGTTCATTGTTTCACCTACCTGAAACATTTTAGCAGCCCAATCCTAACAGGTCCTGCGTTAGGGCCAGGCCATTTCTGAGGGGTCTAAACAAACTCCTTCCACATGACTAAAAAGGAAGTCACAAAATATTTGGTGAGCAGATAATGCCTGCCCTGAGCCCCAGTAGAGGCGAGGTATTATCTCCCCGGTTGACATTAGCTATGAGGAAATCTAACCCTCCCTGAGTTTTTGTTCCCACTCATAACAAACCTGTTGGCTGTCTAGGTTTATCATTCTCACAGATCTAAACAGCACAGGGAAGAGGGAACTGACCGAGAGAAGCCCCTGGTACACAGGAAGGACTTAATTCACACAGAAATAGTACACAACTTGCAATTTAGACAGCTGCCTGCCTACAACCAGGCCTATACAACCAGGCCTAGTTCGCTGTGTGTGTCAATTCAAGGCCCTGTATGTGTTTTGGTGGTTCTTGTCATGATCCATATTACTCTTTTTTATCAGTCAAATAGAATATGTTTGGACTGGGATTCTTTTTGTTGTCATGTATGGGTGAAAGCTCTACTTTTACCTGCTCAAATCCCTCCTAGAAGTGAACTGTCACACAACAAAAATCTAAAAGGTTTATATTGTGATGAGTTGGGTTGCATTTAGTAAAGTGAATATCGCACATTTCTAGGACCTTTGCCATGGACTAATAAAAACTTAAATGGCCTTAGTACCATGTGAGTGAACGTGCTGGAGAGATTGATTTACTTAAGAGTGACCCTTGAAAATATATACTCTCATTTACAACTAGATTTAATGAAATTAACTAAAAAAGGAGAATGCAGGGCAGAGTAGTTGTAACCTCTCTGGGGAAATGTTGCTTTCTGAATCCCAGGTCTATGATAAAAATGGATTTACAGTCTGATTGAAGTAGACTTATGACATTTGAGTTTTCTTCTTTGCTTGAGTTTTTTTTCTCCAGAAAACCTGAAAATTGTTTTCAATCTTTTTTTTTTAAGAATAGAAGCTGATTAGCAATACCAACTAGTATAAAACGGCTTGGGCCTTTTGTGTTGTGGTGTATTACATTAGGCATATTGTAATGTAGGAGGCAGGGCTGAACAAGGGAATGCAGATGTCTCTTCATCAGCAGCAAAAGAGGCGGACCCCACCTTTAATGACAAGGTAAAGGGGCTTTGATGACTGAATTAATTCCTAATCCTTTGGCACAAACCTCTCAACACGACCAGAGCCTTGTAGTGGGAGGTACTTCCTCAGACTTCTAAGAGATTTCCCGAAGGCATGAATAACATGCTCAAGACTTTTTGTTGCTGATCCAAATCAGATTTTTATTTTTCATTTTTTTGCCCAGAAACCACTTAAAGGCAACTTTGTTCAATTGATTAAGTCTGGGGTAAATTGGTCATAATGTGTGACTATCTTATGTTACATTATTATATTTTAAAAGCCATCCCCCACTTTCCCCCTTTTTCCTCTCCATGCCAAATGTGAAGCTAAGCCTCATAGTGTAACTTGATTTCACTGTAACCAGCTTGCGAATTACAGGGGACCAGTGGGGGGTGGGGGGGGGGACTCAGCCCTTCAAATGAGACATGAGCTCCCTTAAATGCAACCAAAGTTTTCAAAAAATGTTGCGGGGGTCTCTTCTCCTATTTGTTTCAAATGCAATTTTGTACTGCTACAGTGGTAAGTATGAAAATTCCAAATTAAACGAACACCCCCACCTTTCTGTCGTGGTTAAAACCAGTGACCGTTGGTTCAGGTTCTTTCAATCGCATTCATCTCTCTACTCTGCTTGTCTGCCTCTGTCTGTCTTGAGCTTTCGCTAGCAAACTTGCAACAATTGTATCCAATAGGTCCAGCTTGGTAGCGATCTTGCAACATTACCATCTGGGTCCAGTACTCTAGCAAACTTGGGTAACACTTTACCGTAGGTGTCCTTATTCATTCAAGTATTTATAACAGCTATATAACATATTATAACATTTGTCATAAGCTGTCATAAGTCGTGTTAAGTAGTTATGAGTAATGGATATACAATGTTATAAAAGTAGTTATAATGGTTGTTATAGATGACTGTTCATCCTATTGTCATATGCTCTAATGTCAACTGTTAATAACAATTGCTATTACACAGACTGCGTGACAACTTATGGCATATCTTATTACATATTACATGGCGTTACATCATTTACCAAACTCTGTGTTACATTATCACATTGAAGGGAATGATGTGCGTCATAACCATGTCATATGCCGTTATAGTGTGCACAAACACCTCAAGTAAAGTCAAATTCATTTGAGGTGTTATAAAACAGTTATAAATGTGCTTAATACCACACAACGAGTTGAGAGTATCACAAAACCACGCAGGATCTCAAAGAAACATGGACAAACGGGAGCAATGAACGTATCAAACTCCGGGGCACAACAGAATTAGCGAAAGCTGTGAAAAAAAGGTTGTGCAGGCTACAATAACAATGACATAAATGGGGTGTAACGGCGTTCGTTCGTCGAAAGAGAGTCGGACCGAAATGCAGCGTGGTAGTTACTCATGTTCTTTAATAAAACAAACAACGATACATGAAATAACTAATAAATACAAAAACAACAAACCTAATTACAGCCTATCTGGTGAACACTACACAGAGACAGGAACAATCACCTACGAAATACACAGTGAAACCCAGGCTACCTCAATACGGTTCCCCATCAGAGACAACAAGAATCACCTGACTCTGATTGAGAACCGCCTCAGGCAGCCAAGCCTAAACTAGACACACCCCTAATCAACCACAATCCCAATGCCTACAAAAACCCCAATACGACAACACAATAAACCCATGTCACACCCTGGCCTGAACAAATATATAACGAAAACACAAAATACAATGACCAAGGCGTGACAGGACTCCCGGACACACCTCACAACCATAGGGAGGGTCTGGGTGGGCGTCTGTCCATGGTGGGGGTTCCGGCTCATGGACGTGGACCCCACTCCATTAATGTCATAGTTCCTCCCCTTCGCGTCCTGGGATAATCCACCCTCGCCGCCGACCATGGCCTAATAGTCCTCACCCAGAACCCCACTGAACTGAGGGGCAGCTCGGGACTGAGGGGAAGCTCGGGACTGAGGGGCTCAGGCAGATGAAGCTCAGGCAGGTGGTAGGCTCCGGTAGATCCTGGCTGGCTGGCGGATCTGGAAGATTCTGGTTGATTGGCAGATCTGGAAGAGACTGGTTGACTGGCAGATCTGGAAGAATCTGGTTGACTGGCAGATCTAGAAGATCATGGCTGACTGGCGGATCGAGCTGCTCTATGCAGACTGACAGCTCTGGCTGCTCCATGCAGACTGGCAGCTCTGGCTGCATCATGCAGACTGACAGCTCTGGCTGCTCCATGCAGGCTGGCAGCACCTTGCCGACTGGCAGCCCCCTGCAGACTGACAGCTCTGGCTGCTCCATGCAGGCTGACAGCTCTGGCTGCTTCATGCAGACTGACAGCTCTGGCTGCTTCATGCAGACTGGCAGCTCAGGCTGCTCCGAACAGGCAGGAGGCTCCGGCAGCGCTGTAGAGGAGGAAGGCTCTAGAAGCGTTGAACAGGCGGGAGACTCCGGTAGCGCAGGAGAGGAGAAAGGCTCTGATAGCGCTGAACAGACAGGAGACTCCAGCAGCGATGTAGAGGAGGAAGGCTCTGATAGCGCTGAACAGGCGGGAGGCTCCGGCAGCACAGGAGAGGTGAGGCGCATTGTAGGCCTGATGCGTGGTGCTGGCACTGGTGGTACTGGGCCGAGGACACGGACAGGAAGCCTGGTGCGGGGAGCTGCTTACCGGAGGACTGGTGTGTGGAGGTGGCTCTGGATGGACCGGACCGTGCAGGCGCACTGGAGCTCTTGAGCACCGAGGCGGCCCAACCTTACCTGGCTCGATGCCCACTCTAGCCTGGCCAATACGAAGAGCTGGTATGAAACGCACCGGGCTATGCACCCGCACTGGAAACACCGTGCGCTCCATAGCATAACATGGTGCCTGCCCGGTCTCTCTAGCCCCCCGGTAAGCACAGGGAGTTTGCGCAGGTCTCCTACCTGGCATAGCCATACTCCCTGTAAGCTCCCCCCCAATCAATTTTTGGGGCTGACTCTCAGGCTTCCATCCGCGTCGCCGTGCTGCCTCCTCATACCAGCGCCTCTCCGCTTTTCCCGCCTCCAGTTCTTCCTTGGGACGGCGATATTCTCCAGGCTGAGCCCAGGGTCCTTTTCTGTCTAATATCTCCTCCCAAGACCAGAAGTCCTTTGATCGCTGCTCCTCGCGATTAACAGGGAGAGTTGGCTCAGGTCTGTTTCCTGACTCAGCCACTCTCTCCCTGAGCCCTTCCCCAATACATTTTTGGGGCTGACTTTCGGGTTTCTTTCTGCGCCGGCGTGTCTTTCTCTTCGACTCCATTCTCCTATAGCCCTCTTCGCACTGCTCCAGCGAATCCCAGGCGGGCTCCGGCACTATTTCATCTATTTCATCCCACGTCGTATACTCCATACTTCTGCTGTCCATAACGTCCTCCCTTCACTGCTCCTGCTGTCGCTGCCTGTAACCACGCCACTCGGTCCGTGTGTGATGGGTGATTCTGTAACGGCGTTCGTTCGTCGAAAGAGAGTCGGACCGAAATGCAGTGTGGTAGTTACTCATGTTCTTTAATAAAACAAACAACGATACATGAAATAACTAATAAATACAAAACAACAAACGGAACGTGAAAACCTAATTACAGCCTATCTGGTGAACACTACACAGAGACAGGAACAATCACCCACGAAATACACAGTGAAACCCAGGCTACCTAAACACGGTTCCCCATCAGAGACAACAAGAATCACCTGACTCTGATTGAGAACCGCCTCAGGCAGCCAAGCCTAAACTAGACACACCCCTAATCAACCACAATCCCAATGCCTACAAAAACCCCAATACGACAACACAATAAACCCATGTCACACCCTGGCCTGAACAAATATATAACGAAAACACAAAATACAATGACCAAGGCGTGACATGGGGAAGGTAGCTAGCTTACTAAGAAATTGCCACATGTAGCACTCTGGGAACAGGGTTGGAGAGCCCTGCTCTACACAGTCCAAACACTCATTTGAAAGTATTGGCACTGGGCTTGAGGCGTCACTACAGGTACACTGGTTCATATCCAGGCTGTATCACAACCAGCCGTGATTGGGAGTCCCATAGGGCGGTGCACAATTGGCCCAGCGTCGTCCGGGTTTGGCCGGTGTAGGCCGTCATTGTAAATAAGAATTTGTTCTGACTTGCCTAGTTACCCCTCCTGTTATGTTGTTGGTCAATTTGGCCCATATCTACTTTTCAGTTGTCTAAAATACTAGTTAAACTCTCTTTTCTCCATGAAATTAAAGTACATTTCCTCATTTAGGGACATGAACCCAACTTCAAAATGTGTTGTGGAATGTCTGCGTAGATTTTGTATCCAAACTTGATGTTGTGGGTCATTTTGACCCGGAGGTGTTCATGTATATAGATATTTGCATCTGTCCAAAATAAACAACTGTCTTTGACGTATTTTGTTTTGACTGGTTGTGGTTGCACTTTTATGTTTGGGTGAAAAGGTGTTTCCCCAGGCGTCTCCTTCTCAGTGTGAGAGCAGCAGATCTCTGACACAGACACTCATAAATGAGCTCCAAAAGATTTTCGGTCAATGAAGCCTTATCAAATTCTGCATTGTGAATAGGTTTTTTTAAAATAAAATATTCTTGTATTTCTTCTTTCTGAAAGGTCTGACAAGACAAAATAAAGTTTTGACCATTTTTACTTGATTCTTTGACTGTCTTGAGTGTGTTTAAACTGTGCGGGTCAATCTGATCCATACCACAATGGACATAATTGTTTTTCAGCAAAGCACAAGGGTTAAATAAAGGTTCAATTAATTTTTTTTTTTTAAATATGTGAAAGCTAGCACGCCATTCATTCACCTGTTTGGCCATGACATGAGCACTAGCAGCCCCACTGTGCCCCCATCAATGCATAGCTAGCTTACTAAGTAGAGCGAGTGCTAGCTAAGTCTAGCTAGTTAGCTACAGCAGGAGGAAACACCAAATTAGAAAGCTGACTTTGTAGCACATCACACAATACATTCTCTTTCACATACACTTTATTAAATGCAATTGCTTTTTTATCATATTATACATTGTTTAACTCAATCTAACAAATTATATCTTTGCATGTTCTTCACTGTTGGTTTGCCATGGGTTGATCATCTCCCTTCCCATGTCATCGTTGTTGTGATGGTAAGTCCAACCCTTCTTCTTCATATTTCACCAATATGATTCGCTGATCAATTTTCAGCAGTTCTGAAAACTTTCCATTTGTGTCAGCGAATCATATAATTGAAACTATATGGACTGTTTGGAGATACAATTAGAAGTTATTTAGAGCTCTTATTCCAGCTAATCATATCGCTGAATTGGAAGAAGAAAAGTGGTAAGAATATGTCTTCCTTTGCCTGCTACGTTAGGTTAGGACTAACATAACACTGGAGAAGAGACAGATGTCGGCTCATGTAGCTCGCAAACCTAGCCACAGCAAATAACATGGATAATAATAACGTTAGCTACTTAGAGTCAAATATATGAAAAGGCAATTGCGTTTAAAGTGTAAGTGAAAGAGGATGTTAAAATATAATGTGCTACAAAGGAAGTTTCCACCTGTAGCTAGTGAGGTTAGCTAGCTAGCACTAAAAGATGGCTAGGTAGCAAGCTAGCCATCGGTGGGTCAACAAAATGTTGCAAATGCAATACCAACATCAACTGCTTAGCTAGATAGCTATTTACCTGACTAAGTAGTTATTATTATTATTATTCATGTTTTCATAATATATTTGTCATTGAGTATGTTTACATGCACAGTGCCCCGACTTCTCCTTTTATGAAAAAGGTAAATTTGTCAGCAAGATGCATCGATTAATTCAGGCTAGGCCTCATGACAATCGCAAAATGTCATTACATTTCGGGGTGTTTGTAGCAGATGTCTCGTTCCCTTCATCAAATGGCGGGTGCACAGTGCACTGTTTGGATGCTGGAATTATTTTGGAGTGGACGAACAGGTAGCCTACTTTTTTAAGTGATTAGTTTGACATCAGATGAAAACATCATGACTTGTTGTGATTATGCCACATTAAAATGTTTACCATTAAAATGCATGTCTTTATTAGTTCCATAGATGTCACGATATAATTCACACTGAGTGTAACTTTACCCTTCTATATTAACACAGCTATTGTCAGCGTCGTTTGTATAGGTGGCAGGGAAGTCAGGCGCAGGAGAGTCAAAATGAAGTGTAAATGGAGTCTTTTAATAAAAGTCAACAGAACAAAGTGTACTTTGTTTCTCACTTAACACTTCAACATGCTCCATAACACTAAAACGTACAGACATGAAAAAACATGGGTATGAGGACCTGTCGCGCACCAACACAACAAAATGACAACACTAACAATAAACAATCTCTGACAAAGACATGAGAGGAAACAGGGGGTTAAATACACAACAGGTAATGAATGGGATTGAAAACAGGTGTGTGGGAAGACAAGACAAAACCAATGGAAAATGAAAAATGGATCAATGATGGCTAGAAGTCCAGTGACGTCGAACGCCGAGCACCGCCCGAACAAGGAGAGGCAACGACTTCGGCAGAAGTCGTGACAGCTATTCTATGCATATTCCACATTTTTCATTGCAGGTATAGTATACCGACTATTTTCAATGCGTTTCTAGCAGTACTACTTACATTAAAATCCATGTCTGCAGTTTGTTTTAAACGAAGATGCAGAAGGACACTTCAAAATAAAACACGTTTGTCTTATCATGTACACCACCATTTTAAAGCACTGTACTCAGTCTCCCACATTAAGCACTAACCTTTGAATGAAAGATTAGGCCTTAGAGGGGTCGGAAATATGTGGTGAATAACAAAGTTATATTGACTACGTCCATTCTAGCTCACTCATTAATGTCTTAATCGAAATTACGAATTGCCTCTTATCTGGTTGTTGTCACTTTATACCACAGTTTGTACGTCTCAATAGTCTGTTGAAACCACATTTCTTTAAGCAAGTCAGCCATATCAGCTACTGTATGTTTTTTTAAGGCAGTAACTGAGTCTGAATGAACTGTTTCACTGCCAGAGAAGGCTCCACTGGTAGCCTGGTGTAACAACGGTAAGGTCTTGGGACTGCTGTTGGGACAGCTTGATGTAGGCCCTAACAGTTTGTGTGCACCTTTTGTCATCATTAATGTATTGTTTAGTGTTGTGTAGTGACTTTGCTGGCATGCATCTAAATTCCTCCACCAAGACGTAAACACTAATATTGCCACTGCATACTCGGTCTACACAACAGGTAATGAATGGGATTGAAAACAGGTGTGTGGGAAGACAAGACAAAACCAATGGAAAATGAAAAATGGATCAATGATGGCTAGAAGTCCAGTGACGTCGAACGCCGAGCACCGCCCGAACAAGGAGAGGCAACGACTTCGGCAGAAGTCGTGACAGCTATTCTATGCATATTCCACATTTTTCATTGCAGGTATAGTATACCGACTATTTTCAATGCGTTTCTAGCAGTACTACTTACATTAAAATCCATGTCTGCAGTTTGTTTTAAACGAAGATGCAGAAGGACACTTCAAAATAAAACACGTTTGTCTTATCATGTACACCACCATTTTAAAGCACTGTACTCAGTCTCCCACATTAAGCACTAACCTTTGAATGAAAGATTAGGCCTTAGAGGGGTCGGAAATATGTGGTGAATAACAAAGCAAGTGGAGTACTTGTTAGTAATGTCATCCTGTTAGAGCTGAAACAAAGCTACACACATTTACAAAGCAGAGGAATTACGACCATAATCGGTCTTGTCATTTGCACAGCAATTTTACTCCTGAATACCTCGTTTTAGGCAGGAATTCATAAAAATTGCATGCGCTTCAGGTGCTGCAGAGTTCACCCTTTTCCACTCATCCCTGCCCGGAGCCCTCGCTGCTCCCTTTCTTATTATCAGTTAATAATTATTTTTAATTCAAGCAAATTAGCAAACTTGACTGTGTTAGAAAGTCCAGAATCGTGCTGCGGGCAAAGAAGGGGCTAAATGGCAGAAATTCCACCCTGAGCAAAGACGCATGAAGCACAACATTGTGTCCACCACAAAAGCTGCTCTGTAGTTTTGGTCCTTTCTAATTGAATTAGCCCAAGAGGTAGCGCATTAATTTGCCAAGAATTCTTCTGATGCAGAAAGCTGCCCCTAGTGCAGAGAGGGGAGGAAGGGAGGAGAGAAGTTGGAGAGGCAAACCTTCATGCTGCAGCAATGTGGCTGGCTAAAGAGGAGGAAAAAGTAAGGGACTTTATGAGTGTTGGGGATGGCTGAACTGTGATCCTACACTGAAATCTTGCTGTTTTTACGCCATTTTTGTAACTTGTAAGACCAGGCTTGGTCTACAGTACATCATTTTTGTCACTGTGATATATCTATTTATTGACAACATTTAAGAATTAATTAAACACAAATCAAAAACTCCCCCCCCACTTAAAAAAATGTGAATGCTTGAAGTCTTGCCATAGTGTAATAACATTCCCACCAGATACAATTTAATTTTAAACACTGTAGTTGTTGTATAACTGTGTCAGAAATTATGATGATAAATAATTGAATAAATTCATTTTTGAGAGGATTTTGGATTCTGAAATACTCTCTTGTCAAAGAGAGAGGCCTCAGTTTTATCCGAGACAGTAAACTATGTCAGCGAGAATAATGTACAATGCAACTGAATCAGTACATCAGTTCAACATACATCATTAAAGCCTTGCTGCTCCGTTGGACAGATATTTTTGGTTTACAATACCTAGACATTGTCTATCATAAATTGTACTATAGTACATTATGCTGGGATAGATTCTGGACATACTAAACATCTGTCTTTAATCACATTGCTATTAAGTTCTCCTGATTGTCCTTGCATAGAAAATGAAATGTTCCATTGCGATAAACTAGCTCTAATCATGATAATGTGCATTTTTAAAACGTAATTTAATTATCATGCAACCTTTCAGACAAGTGTACATTGAGAGCATTTGATAGTATTAATTTGTGCGCTATCGCAGAGCGGTCCCTTTGATAATCTTTCATCGCAAGACACTCTTCCCTGATTATACCAAAGTGAAGAGGCCCACACCAAAGATCACGTCACATCTTGCAATTAGAGCACTTCTGATTGTTCTCCCCATAAGAGGGACCCTACAGAGTAGCATTTAGTATGCAATGTGCTCCATTTCTCTTAGTCACCATGGTATATACTTTTTGGCTGTCTGACATACTGTCAGGGCAGGTGGGGCAGGGCCACATACAAACATGGTCTCTTTTTTGCTTTCTTTAGTAAGGCATTTATGCTGTTGCATAAATTATGTAATATGCCAGGGAGATGTGTATACTGTAGCTCATAAAGTAATACTAAGTGTATGTTGTGTAGTAAGCTGTTAGTAGCCAATTGTGCCTCACCCTAATAATTTGGTCCCTTTTCCCCACATAATTTTGCCTACTGTTCTGACTTCGTGGTGCACATGTAGCCTATAGCTTGTTTTAGAGAAATGTCATTGTCAAATATTGTAAGAGCTTTCATTGTCTGCTTATATGGCCCCTTTATTTATCGTACTGTTCTGACTTGGTGTACAGGGCGAATACTGTAAGAACGGCCCATGTTCTGAATTCTGATGCTGTACATTTCAAAAGTGCTGAACAAATAGTTATATTGACTACGTCCATCCTAGCTCAGTCATTAATGTCTTAATCGAAATTACGAATTGCCTCTTATCTGGTTGTTGTCACCTTATACCACAGTTTGTACGTCTCAATAGTCTGTTGAAACCACATTTCTTTAAGCAAGTCAGCCATATCAGCTACTGTATGTTTTTTTAAGGCAGTAACTGAGTCTGAATGAACTGTTTCACTGCCAGAGAAGGCTCCACTGGTAGCCTGGTGTAACAACGGTAAGGTCTTGGGACTGCTGTTGGGACAGCTTGATGTAGGCCCTAACAGTTTGTGTGCACCTTTTGTCATCATTAATGTATTGTTTAGTGTTGTGTAGTGACTTTGCTGGCATGCATCTAAATTCCTCCACCAAGACGTAAACGCTAATATTGCCACTGCATACTGTACATGCCAAATTCAGTGTACTTTGTTTCTCACTTAACACTTCACCTGAAACGTTCCTCAAAACACATCAAAAGTGGACATAGAATAGAAGCTCACTTTGTCTTCAAGGGGAGGTATGGAGAGTATCAAGTTAACTCTGGATATGCAACACGCAGCTCAACCTTACGTGATCCATTTTGTGAGAGTATGGCACAGTTAAGGTATCTATAATTAATATAACTCACAGTCCACTACGTCTTGTGAACACGGGTTGTGAAGAGTGGTGCATTTGTTTCGTACACAAGCAATGTTGTTTTGCCTCTCCCATACGCAGACATCACTGCATTGATGTCGTCCCTGGCCCTTTTTGTCCACGAGACTAGGTACATATCCACCGGAGAGGTAAAAGCATGAGTATGTACAACAGATCTGGGGCTCAACAAGATGAATTATTTACAGGAGTATGTTTGAACAGGTACGGAAATAATCCTCCAGGAAAGCGAGAGTGGATATCTTTCTCACCGTCACTCTCTATCTCTCTCTTTTACTGTCTCTGTTTCTGTCTCCCTCGCTTTCCCTTTCTCTATCACACCATCTCTCTCTCTTCCTCTCTATCTCTCTCTCTCTTTTACTGTCTCTCTGCCTCCCTCTCTTTCCCTTTCTCTCTCACACCATCTATCTCTCTCTCTCTCATCTCTCTCTCTCTCTCTCTCTCTTTTACTCTCTCTCTCCCTCTCTTTCTCTCTCTCTCTCTCTCTTTTTCTGTCTCTGTCTCTGCCTCCCTCTCTTTCCATTTCCCTCTCTCTGCCTCCCTCTCATCTCTCTCTCTCTCTCTCTCTCTCTCTCTCTCTCTCTCTCTCTCTCTCTCTCTCTCTCTCCCCATCTCTCTCTCTCTCTCTCTCTCTCTCTCTCTCTCTCTCACACCATCTATCTCTCTCTCTCTCTCTCTCTCTCTCTCTCTCTCTCTCTCTCTCTCTCTCTCTCTGTCTCTGCCTCCCCCTCTTTCCCTTTCCCTCTCACACCATCTATCTCTCTTTCTCTTTCTCTCTCTCTCTTTCTCCGTCTCTCTCCCTCCAACCTGGGAAAGTAGTGATAGAGTAAACGTAAACTTGTCTCCCTCCATTTAGTGCATGTTATGTTTCGTATTGGAACGTATTTAATTTGTGGAGATCCATCACTTCATTAAAATATGTTTACGAATTACCATTCATATGATATCTTACGAAAGTAAATGTGAACAATATGTTAGACATTTGCAAGACAAATCAAATCAAATCCATTTTTATTGGTCACATACACATGGTTAGTGGATGTTAATCCGAGTGTAGCGAAATGTGTGCTTCTTAGTTCCGACAGTGCAGTAATATCTAACAAGTAATCGAACAAATTCACAACGACTACCTTATACAAACAAATTTAAAGGGATGAATAATAAAATGTTCATAAAAATATATGGATGAGCGATGGCCGTGCGGCATAGGCAAGATGCTGTAGATGGTAGAGAATACAGTATATATGAGACGAGCAACATAGGATATGTAGACAATATTAAAGTGCCGTTATTTAAAGTGACTAATGATACCTTAATTAAATCCATTTAATCCATTTATTAAAGTGACCAGAGATTTGAGTCTGTATGTTGGCATCAGCCACTCTATGTTAGTGATGGCTGTTTAACAGTCTGTGGCCTTGAGATAGAAGCTGTTTTTCAGTCTCTCAGTCTGAGCTTTGATGCACTTGTACTGACCCCGCCTTCTGGATGATAGCGGGGTGAACAGGCAGTGGCTCAGGTGGTTGTTGTCCTTGATGATCTTTCTGGCCTTCCTGTGACATTGGGTGCTGTAGGTGTCCTGGAGGGCAGGTAGTTTGCCCCCAGTAATGCGCTGTGCAGACCGCACTACCTTCTGGAGAGCCTTGCGGTTGTGGGAGGATGTTCTCGATTGTGCATCTGTATAATATTTTGTGAGTGTTTTAGGTGACAAGCCAAATTTCTTCAGCCTCCTGAAGTTGAAGGGGCGCTGTTGCTCATTCTTCACCATGCTGTCTGTGTGGGTGGACCATTTCAGTTTGTCCATGATGTGTACTGAGGAACTTAAAACTTTCCACCTTCTCCACTACTGTCCCGTAGATGTGGATGGGGGGATGCTCCCTCTGCTGTTTTCTGAAGTCCACGATCATCTCCTTTGTTTTGTTGATGTTGAGTGAGAGATTATTTTCCTGACACCACACTCCGAGGGCCCTCACCTCCTCCCTGTAGGCCGTCTCGTCGTTGTTGGTAATCAAGCCTACCACTGTAGTGTCGTCTGCAAACTTGATGATTGAGTTGGGGGCGTGCATGGCCACGCAGCCATGGGTGAACAGGCAGTACAGGAGAGGGCTGAGAATGCACCCTTTTGGGGCCCCAGTGTTGAGGATCAGCGGGGTGGAGATATTGTTTCCTACCTTCACCACCTGGGGGCGGTATGTCAAAGTCCAGGAGCCAGTTGCACAGGGCAGGGTCGAGACCCAGGGTCTCGAGCTTGATGACGAGTTTGGAGGGTAATATGGTATTAAATGCTGAACAGCATTCTTACATAAGTATTCCTCTTGTCCAGATGGGATAGGGCAGTGTGCATTATGATGGCGATTGCGTCTTCTGTGGACCTATGGACCTATTGGGGCGGTATGCAAATTGGAGTGGGTCTAGGGTATCAGGTAGGGTGGAGGTGATATGATCCTTGACTAGTCTCTCAAAGCACTTCATGATGACAGAAGTGAGTGCTACGGGGCGATAGTTTAGTTCAGTTACCTTAGCTTAAGTGGGGACAGGAAAACTTTGGCCATCTTGAAGTATGTGGGCACAGCAGACTGGGATAGGGATTGATTGAATATGTTTGTGAACACACCAGCCAGCTGGTCTGCACATGCTCTGAGGACGTGGCTAGGGATGCATTCTGGGCCGGCAGCCTTTTGAGGGTTAACGCATTTAAATGTTTTGCTCACGTTGGCCAAGGAGAAGGAGAGCCCAAAGGCTTTGGTAGTGGGCCGTGTCAGTGGCACTGTATTGTCCTCAAAGCGAGCAAAGAAGTTGTTTAATTTGTCTGTGAGCAAGACGTCGATATCCGTGACGGTGCTGGTTTTCTTTTCGTAATCGGTGATTGACTGTTGACCGTGCCACATACGTCTCATGTTTGAGCCGTTGAATTGCGTCTTTACTTTGTCTCTATGCTGACACTTTGCTTTTTTGATTGCCTTGCGGAGGGAATAGCTACACTGTTTGTATTCGGTCATGTTTCCGTTCACCTTGCCATGATTAAAATCAGATTTCATAGTCACATTGGGTACAACATCACCGATGCACTTGCTAATAAACTTGCTCATTGAATCAGCGTATACGTCAATGTTATTGTCTGAGGATACCCGGAACATGTCCACGTGATCGAAGTAATCTTGAAGCAGGGAATCCGATTGATCAGACCAGCGTTGGATAGACCCGAGCATGGGCGTTTCCTGTTTTAGTTTCTGTCTATAGGCTGGGAGCAACAACATGGAGTCATGGTCAGATTGCCGAAGGGAGGGCAGGGGAGGACTTTGTATGCATTGCCGAAGTTAGAGTAGCAATGGTTGAGAATGCTACCAGCTCATGTCACGGTTGTGATTATAATCAAAGAGAATTCTCTTGGTAGATAATGCAGTCAGTATTTGATTATAAGGAATTCTAGGTCAGGTGAACAAAGGACTTGAGTTCCTGTATGTTGTTATGATTACACCATGAGTCCTTAATCATAAAGCATACACCCCCGTCCTTCTTCTTACCAGAGAGATGTTAGCTTCTGTCGGCGTGATGCGTGAAGAAAGCGGGTGGCTGTATCGACTCTGACAACATATCCCGAGTCAACCATGTTTTCCGAGAAACAGAGAATGTTACAATCTCTGATCTCTCTCTGGAAGGCAACTTGTGCCCTAATTTCATCCACCTTGTTGTCTAGAAATTGGACATTGGCGAGTAATATGCTCGGAAGAGATTGATGGTGTGCTCGCCTTCTAAGTCTGACCAGTATTCCTCGTCGTAATGTTGGTAATTGACGTCGCTTTTATATCCAATAGTTCTTCCCGGCTGTATGTAATAACACTTGAGATTTTCAGGGCTAACAATGTAAGAAATAATACATGAAAATAAAAAATACTGCATAGTTTCCTAAGGACCTGAAGCGAGGCGACCATCTCTGTTGGCGCTATATCATACGAATTCCATTTTGTTGTGGCTAATGTTAGCTAGGCTAGGCGTTATGGGAGGTTAAGGGTAGGGTTAGAGGAAGAGTTAGCTAACATTATTTGTAGTTTGAAAGTAGCTAAAAAGAAGCAAGTAGTTGCAAATTTAGCTAATTAGCTACAATTATAAAGTTGTCCTTGATGTGATTCAAACATGCAACCCTTGGGTTGCTAGGCATTCATATTAAACACCCACCCATCCTCCCTGACCAACCTCCCTCTTCTTTTTTTGTCTTAAAATCCCAGTGCGGTCAAAAATGTCTTTTTTTTTTATACACACTTTCACAAAATGAGGTTGGAATAATACTGTGAAATTGTAAAAATTATGATAATGCCTTTTTCTATTAGTTCAGTGTAACATCTGTTTGAAAAGACTGCCTGAAATATCAGCCTGTCTTGCTAGGATGGAGTTTTGGCCTTCCATGGTGATGTCACAACGCAGTAAATTAGTTAATAGACCAATAAGAAAGAGATTTCCAAACCTCTCTGCCAATAACAGCTAATTTTAGTTTTCCCGTCCCCACTCAGACCACTCCCAGACTGTCTTAGCAAAATCCTTGCTTGAGAAATTGCCTTTTGCTACGAAACAACTTTTGCTTCTTTTTGAACATTTGAATTGAAAACAATAATAGAAAGGTACTTACTTGTTACCCAGAAATTATTTGATATTTAGATTTTAAAAAACAGCTGCATTGGACCTATGGGAACCATCTGTCTTATGTAACCATACCAAACGTAACAAAATGTATCATACTGATTTGAGTGTCACAGACTTACATTTAGTACGTCTAGTCTTTGAGGCCAGGCTGCTCCCACTCTTCTGTCACATCCTCCTAGACAACAACTTGTGAGTGAAGAGCGCTCTCTAAACATATCACCCCAGTGCAGGATAAAATATTAAAGGTTATTGGTTAGCGTGAGAGCATGCCCTCGGATAGCACTGAGAGGAGCAGGTAAACTTTCCTCTCTCTTTCAGGGTAGACAGGTTGAGATATCGGACACTAGTAAATATTAGATGCAAGTGTGTGTTAGCCAAGGATGTTCTCTTCTTGTTCATCTTCTTGGCTCAAGGTTCCCTGCATTTTACTCTTGGAATCAACTCAATTATAGAAGTATATTTTAGAAAATACATTTGAGTGTGAGACGTATATAGACTTACCATTAAATCATCCATGACTTACCATTTACGCAGGATGTAAAAACCAAAGACACATGCCATCTCCCACATGATACACTACATGACCAAAAGTTTGTCAAACATCTCATTTCAAAACCATGGGCATTAATATGGAGTTGGTCCCTCCTTTGCTGCTAGAACAGCCTCCACTCTTCTGGGAAGGCTTTCCACTAGATGTTGGAACATTGCTGTGGGGACTTCCATTCAGCCACGAGCATTAGTGAGGTCGGGCACTGATGTTGGGCGATTAGGCCTGGCTTGCAGTTGGCGTTAAAATTCATCCCAAAGGTGTTCAGTGGGGTTGAGGTCAGGGCTCTGTGTGGGCCAGTCAAGTTCTTCCACACAGACCTCGACAAACCATTTCTGTATGGACCTCACTTTGTGCATGGGGCATTGTCATGCTGAAACAGGAAAGGGCCTTCCCCAAACTTTTGCCACAAAGTTGAAGTGCAGAATTGTCTGGAATGTCATTGTATGCTGTAGTGTTAAGATTTCCCTTCACTGGAACTAAGGGGCCTATCCTGAACCATGAAAAACAGCCCCAGACCATTATTCCTCCTCCACCAAACTTTACAGTTGGCACTATGCATTCGGGCAGGTAGCATTCTCCTGGCATCCGCCAAACCCAGTTCCGTCCGTTGGACTGCCAGATGGTGAAGCGTGAGTCATCACTTCAGAGAACGCATTTCCACTGCTCCAGAATCCAATGGCGGCAATTTTTACACCAGGCTTGTGTGCAGCTATTCGGTCATGGAAACCCATTTTATGACGCTCCTGATGAACAGTTATTGTACTGACGTTGCTTCCAGAGAAATTCTGGAACTTGGTAGTGAGTGTTGCAATCGAGGACAGACAATTTTTGCGCAGTAAGCGTATCAGGACTCAGTGGTCCCGTTCTGTGAGCTTGTGTGGCCTACCACTTCGCGACTCAGTCGTTGTTGCTCCAAGACGTTTCCACTTCACAATAGCAGCATTTACAGTTGACCTGGGCAGCTCTATCAGGGCAGAAAACTGACTTGTTGGAAAGGTGGCTCTTCAGGAAGGCCATTCTACTGTCAATGTTTGTCTATGGAGATTGCATGGCTGTGTGCTTCATTTTATACACTTGTCAGCAACGGGTGTGGCTGAAGTAGCCAATTCCACTAATTTGAAGGGGTGTCCACATACTTTTGTATATAATGTATTCCCACTCCAATCCATGAGAAGTACTATGCATTGAGACTCCACGTCTACACAAAGAACAGGGCCTTCTTGCTCACCCATAATGCCCTAACCTCTCTGCTATGCCTGTTAGCCTGCATGGCAGTGCCCAGGAATCTGTGTGTGTCCCTTTGCTGCTTGACTGCCACCGTACTGTCCTGTCCTACAGTCAGCGTCACAGAGCGTGCGGTGCGGCGAGGCACGGCGAGCGGAGAGGAGAGGCAGCCGCGGGCGGGAGGATAATTAAGCAAGCGCGGTGACAGCTGCGGCAGGTCCTGAGCAGAGCCTGGCTCCACTGGGCTGAATTAATGGCATCAACAGCCCCGCTAGTCCTGGCCCCGCCAGGCCCGCCCACTGCCGCCACCATTAAAATTTGATCATTAATTATTACCCTTTTGACAGCGAGCATTCCCCCAACCTGCCCACTAGCGTGGCCTAACTGCCCCCTTTCCTTTCTCACCTGTACCCCGTTCCTCCCACGCTGTCACATGCCATCAAACCACCTCCCTTCAGCTCCCTCCAGGGGAGAGGCATCAGTCATCAGCTACATATGAAGTGGGACTTTACCTTCTCATGTCAATAGAGAGATTGCTGATGTTACTACGCAGGGCTGTGGAGGTGGGGATGACGTTACACCTGATTATGCACAGTAACAGAGAGAAAGATGAGAGGAGGAACTGTTGTGACTGGCTGGCTGGCTGGCACCAAGCGATTCCTCCCCCTCATACACCCTGTTATCACTAGGCTTGCTGTGTGAATGGGCTGTTTCATCATTCCAAGGTCTGGTAGGGAATCCTCTTTCCATTTTCTTACCTACTGTTGTGCTCTGTGTTTATGAACCCACTGTGGGTGGATGGTGTAACACCAGTGCAATCAGGCTCGATGAGACTTCTACCACAGGTTTCAGAGCGGTATTTAGACAAACCTCTCAATTAAGGGCTAATCTGTGCCTGTCCCGATGTTCATTTAGTTGGGGAAGTCTCGCCTCTGGAGTCAACCTGAGTGTTGCCAAGCCAGACTGTTAGGGTACGACTCAGAGGAGCCTTTTAAGATTGAAACCCTGGCATCTGACACCGGCAGGTTTTAATTGCATTCCGTTACGCAAGATCCCAACTCCGACTCTATTGCCTGTTCCTTTTTAAGAAATAAGCATGACCTCTGAAGGGAAAATATGCAGTGACAATTGTCCTTATTGAAATGCCATTATAGAAATAGTCCTTAAAAAAAATAAGTTTTGATATAAATAATCCATAAAGAACTAGTTCGTCATGGTAGAACATTTATTTTATTGAAATAGTCCTTATATACAGGATGTATTATATATAGAAATAGTCATTATAGAATGTGTCCTATAGAAATAGTAATTTAAGAAATAGATTTTCGTTATCTGTAAAAACAGGTAAACAATGTCAGTTCAACTTTCTACATATAGCTGCTGCTGTTGCTGTATAAACCATAATTAGCAATAATGAGCATTATTATTATTATTTTCACATCTTAATGACAAATTATTTAATGTTTGAAGCATATTAGACATTGCATACTATTGTTGTGCCTTTGGGCATTTCTCAATGATCAACCACGATACAATACCAATCAGAAACGTATCTTTTATTTGTTCGTGCTGACAGATTTGTTCTCATTTTTTCTTATTTGGCAAACGTTTGGTGAGAAATGCAATAAAAATGATGTGTAATCTCCCATGCCCCATCTCTCTCTCTCTCTCTCTCTCTCTCTCTCTCTCTCTCTCTCTCTCTCTCTATCTCTCTCTCTCTCTCTCTCTCTCTCTCTCTCTCTCTCTCTCTCTCTCTCTCTCTCTCTCTCTCTCTCTCTCTCTCTCTCTCTCTCTCTCTCCCTCCCTCCCTCCCTCTCTGCCCACACACCATACCAAGTGTTACACTAAGGTTACATAATCGCGGCCGGCCTCCTCTATCTGTTTAACTGCAAGCACAGCTGTGGTTTTGGGCTGTTCCTTTTCTTTCCCCTGGTTGCAAAATCTCCCAGGCAGAAGAACAGGTGTGTATAATCGGCCACCACCATTCAGCTCATACCACGGGGAAAAAACAGCCGCCTTATGTATGTGTGTGTGTGTATGTGCGTGTGTGTGTGTGTGTGTGTGCGTGTGTGCGTGTGTGTGTGTTTGATGGCCAATGGTCACGGTTGCACAACCCCATTTTCCTGTTGCCGATGATGAGTCACTCACCTCAGATCCGCTCTCTTTACCCCTCTTACCATCCGCAGTTGATCTTGTGATCCCCTTAACTTCTCCAAAACACTTGTGTCTGATTACCGTATCCTACTGGGTGGCTAGGAACTTCCTGTATGTTTGTGTTTTGTGGCTATAAACCTCTGACTGTATTCGTGTACGGCGCGACTGAGGTTAACAGCGATTCACCTCCAGTCACAGGGTTTTTATTGGCTCCGATTAGAAGCTGTATCTGGTCAGGTTTCCTCACCCCATTGAGTCACTCACCTCCACTGGCTTTCTTCTGTTCTCAATGAGGAGAGGTTATTCAGTGTAGCGAATGTGTTAGTGCGCACAATGGTAATAGCCTCGGGCCTCTAATTGTGTCGATTGATTTGAGTTGCTGAGTCCGGAACCATAGAAATTCTTATCTGAGGGGAACATCTTGAATGAAAGGACTCGACGATGACATTTCTTTTTCACAGTTGACGTTCCTCTCGATCCACATTAGAGACGCAGCTCACAGGATGTGCTGACCGAACGTGTGCTGCTCTGTGTAACGCGGCGCGCCTCCGCCTCCTCACGTCTGGCACTGGGCTCCTTTCACAGCACTTAAACACCGTTCAATTGATATGGCCGTTAATGCATAGCCCACGAGAGGAGCCATTTCTGCATGACTCCAGTCCTGATGTGTCTGCGTTTCAGGCTTGCAGTCAGAAGGGAAGGAAGCCTGTACCGTGGATTTTGTAATTATCAAGAGTGTGCCTCGGAGCCTTAGTGAATGAAGGAAACGTCTTTACTCCGAGCGTACAGAGAAGTCAATTTAGGTCCCGCTCCCGTTAATGCTACTCCGAACTTGAATTAAACGCATCCTTCAGTGTTGTCTTTGTATGAGGCGGTATGGTGGCACCACGGAACTCACACTTCAATTATTATCCATTAACGAAGGAACAATTGATCCAAACCAGTGGTGAGTAAGCCAATAATGATACCTTGAAAGGCTTCACATTTTGGGGGGGTGGTGCATTGGAGTTAGAGCCCCCATGGATGGGAGTCTCTGGAGCTATGCAATCTGAGGACCTCCTGCCTCATGTTGATTGAATCCCACTCTGAGAGCCTGTGGAGAGGTGCTGCTCTCCGTATGCCATTGTTCAAAGGCTCGCCTGCAGTCAGGGGGGACAACAATCAATGTGACGCAAACAGGAAGCCAAGCTGGAAGACAGTGGACAGACTGTCCGTCACAGAGTTGGATAAAACAAGAGCGGACTTCTTAGGGAGCACTTAGAAAATACTTGTTTTGTTTTTAAAGGGTAGCTACATTAGGACTTCCTAACACATTCATACGCTATACATAACACATTCATACGCTATACATAACACATTCATACGCTATACATAACACATTCATGCGCTATACATAACACATTCACACGCTATACATAACACATTCATACGCTATACATAACACATTCATATGTAGTACATGAGCATTTCATAAGACCTTTTCTGTCTGTTTGAAATTAATCTTTTTTACATGATAACTTGCCAACCATTCACACACAAATGTATATTATTCATAGATGCATTCATGAATACCCGACGTCCAACATTTTTGTATAGCACCAATTTTGTGTAAGGTTGTGTTCAGCAGCGATACATTTTCTGATATGAATATGTGAAAGGATGTGATTGAAGAGAAGAGATCAAACATGAAGAAAAGGATAAAGAATGAGTCCTGTGTTAAGTTGACCGTGACAAGTTATAATCACTGAAAATATGTTGTTGACATTTCTTTTTTATAGCAACCTTGTCAACAAATATAACAAATTCCTCACTAACGTAATTCTGTAAACTACAGAAATCTGTCTAGCTATTCCTTAACAAAATGTCAACAGTAAACCATTGCTAATGACATTAGGATATGAAGCCATCAAAGGTACTGTAGCTATGACAAACCCTTGGTTCACAGAGAAAACCATCAAATTTCTTTTAAAGTGCCAGACCTGGAACTGGTGCCTAAGCCAAGCCTTGCAAAACACACACACACACACACACACACACACACACACACACACACACACACACACACACACACACACACACACACACACACACACACACACACACACACACACACACACACACACACACAGGCACACACACACACACACACACACAAAGTCCTACACCCCCCCCTTCTTGGAGCTGTTTACAAATCTCCATCTGAATACATCCTTCAGTGCTCCGCACACCTTGAGGTTAGCACATCTCTAATCATTATTTGATGACAGAAATCTGTAAGCATCACATCCTCAGGAACCAGAAGCACTGTTCCTTAGCAACCAGGCCGGGATATTCAAACAATTTCATTAAAGCGTGGCACCTCTTAGCAGGTGGGAGAGTGTGAGGGAAGATAAACATTCAACAAGCAGATGATCGGATGCCATATTTGCCAACATCACAATTGATAACATCAATTTGTTTACAAGAAGCCAGAAATTAGACAATAAGTGGACTATCAAGTAAGGTGTCACCTTAAATACTCCAAAAATACATGTATATTTTCTCTATGTTATGAACCAAATGCTGGGAAATGCTAGGCGTACTATTAACTCTTAGCTCTTGGTAAAAGGCACACATGTATACCTAGATTATTATTTTTTTTTTTTAAATGTCATTCTGAGAATGAGTTTATTAAGGAACATCTCGTAGGTTGGAACATGATATTCAATCAGTATCTTTGCAGAAAATGGTTAACCCGCTGTCTCAAGGGTAAACATTATCATGACATTACTGAGGTGGTGCTGGCCACAATTTAACAGACCCACCTGAGATACAGTATGGAACTATGTTCTAATATGTATTTCTTTCAGTGGGCCAATACATCCCATGCTACCTTACCGTAGTTGTTTTTCAGGTGAGTTGCAAAATGGTGACATTCAATCCAGTTAATATCTATTCATTAACGTGATATGTTTAAAAGTCACTCAGGTTGAAAAAGATGTGACTTGTTAGGCCCCAAAACTGATGACACCTAAGGACGGTGGCCTTAGTTATTCGCGAGAGCGGCATGGATGAGTAACATATTCATGTAGTTCACAGCTGGAGTTACTTTCACAGCTGGAGTTACTTTCACAGCTGGAGTTACCACTCCACAGTGGTCTGCTGATGCTCCCCTTAAAACAGAATAAAATACATGCTCCATTGAGGCGGTATAGCGAGCAAATGTTAGTGCTGCCTACCGCAAACATAGACAAGATATACTGTATATTACGTCTTGAATGTAAACCGAATCTTCAGCCAAAATGGAGGGGATTTATCTTTGGTAGTGAATTTGGTTTTAACAGAAGCAAATCCACGGGACGAGGAAGAAAGGAGCTCATGTTCTGGAGGGGTGCAGACTGACTTCGCAAGTGAACAGAGTGAGAAGCCAACCTGGTGTAGATCTGTGACGTGTATATAGTTCCTTGGTCTTGGCAGTGGACGGAGCTTCACAGCCTTCTGTTGACGTTCAGAGCGTTCCTTTTGTAAAGCCTCTGCGCTGCAAAGAGTCACAAAGAGAGAGAGATCAATGAGGTTCAGACATCACGTCCAAACACTGTCATGCATATGACACGAAGGTCAAGTCACACAACTGAATGGGTGCTACAGCACGGAATATTATCATTTTGTGTCGCCTAAAATTCCCGACGCGGGGCGTTTCTTGTGTGTTTGTAATGTAAGTGTTCCGTCCCACCCCTCCTCATCTCCAGCTCAGAGTGACATACACGAACTGACATTACTGTTTCGCCCACAACCCACCACCGCCTCTCTGACTTCTGACACCTCCCGAAAGTTGACATGGAAATGTATATCTACGGCGGGCCCTGACAATGAGAAGCTATAAAATGCTGTAGGGAGAGAGAGGGGGGGGGACTTTAAGTGTTGTCAATGTCACATATATTGACTGATGACAACAACAACAAAAAAAAATGATAGAAAGGTCCTCGGCGGACGACTGGGAGAACTAGAACTGTTCGGAATTTCATGTGATGAATCAAATATTCTTAACAAGACGTGCGGAGGCATTTTAGCCCCCATTTATTTCATTACATTACATTCATCAAACGCCTTTCCTGGACATTCATCTGAGCCAAGTGTCACCATGATGTTCTGTAAAAACATCCTTTACTGAGGCCTCTCCACTGACAGCGGTATCAATTGTCCTGTCTTAAATGATCACGGCCACTGCATTACTTGGAAATTAACAGCTAGAATTTATGTGAGTGCCTTCCCTGGCTTCCTCCACAGCTGACTCGCAGAAACAAATAATTGAATTGGTACAAGTACATAAACCATCCCAATGGCTAATGTAACAGGCCTAACTGGTTTAACTAAGGCAAGGGCACGAACAAGAGTGGGGTTATAAAAAATCCTAGCCGCACTCCTCTCTCTCTCTCTCTCTCTCTCTCTCTCTCTCCCTCTCTCTCTCTCTCCCTCTCTCTCTCTCTCTCTCTCTCTCTCTCCCTCTCTCTCCCTCCAATCTTCCTATGCTTTCCTTTCTTCATTAATTGGAAGAAGTATCTGAACCATCTGCCTTTCTCAGTTGCATTTCCTGGTGGTGTGGTTGTTTTCGCGAGAGGATAGTGTCTCTGTCGGAAACCTCAGCAGAGTGTGCTTTTACTAGGGCCAGTAATAGCTTGACATGCATCAGGTTCAACAACCAAGGCCAAGGCCTCTGTGACGTTGGCTAAGAAGCATACATTAAAATGGTTCAAATATATTTTGGACGTATTGCATCATCCATCATTCAGATAGCAATGATGAAAAAATATTTGATACTATTAATATGATGATATTGAAGACTAGGGTCGAAAGTGTATTGATTATGTATATTATGTTTGTGAATATATTATAGCATTGAAACAGAACGTATTTTGTTATGCCGCATAAGTGAAAACGCACAGTTGTTGCTGTAACGTGCGTACATGCAACATAACTCTACCTGTATATTCCACATTTCCACATATCCTCATACTATATGCCTTAATTATTTGTTTGTGTCTGCAGTAATGTCATTCACCCTTCTTTCTGACTTTTTCTCCATTCCATGGTCTTTCCCAAACCAAAATCCACATTTTATTTGTTTATTTCTTTCCTGAAGCTTAGAGTCTGACTCTCATTAAATAAACTGTGGCCTGCAAACCTCAATAAACATCCAATCTTTGAATTGCAAGCATGGTCTTACACTAGGTTTCAGACACTATCCCCCTTTGATGAAAACTTCTGGGACAAAAAACTGAAAAATAACTAGAGAGAGAATCCAAAGCAAAAAATAAATAAATCTTCTTTTGACTCTAAGATGAATTTACAAGAATCCTTCACTGGAAAAACAAAGGAGGGATAAAGAAAATAGATGTGAGGATCTTTTGATATTTATCAGGCTGAACCTCACAATTATTTCAGGTTGTTCCTTGACACTGTTTCCATAGGCAAGTGGCCAAAGTGTAACTCCAGTCAAAATATCCACGCCGGCTAACAAGCTTGTTCCCTCTCCAAAGATCCAAGAAGAAAGAGAGACCCGAAGCCTTGAGACATGAACAAAAGCATAGAAGTGCGTGGGGAGGGGGGGCGGGGGAGGGGGACGGGGACGGGGACGGGGACGACAACTGATAGGGCCCCCAAAAGAAGCCGCTGGAGTTTAAGGAAGAAAATGGGGTCAGCGACTTGATATGATCAAGGTGTTGTTTAGATAGCTCCTGAAATGTCCGCCGTGCACAAACACATTGCCAGGCAGGCTGGAACTGTAGAACCAGGCCCCTGGGTATTGTACTCTTTTGTTCCCCCTTTAATGACCTGCCTTGATTCCATAGCCCTCTTCCCTCATGCTTCACCTTGTCTTCTTAGACCACAGTCATGTCAGCTCGTTGCTTCCATTGCTCAATCTTCAACCCTCATTTATGTGTGTGTGTGTGTGTGTGTGTGTGTGTGTGTGTGTGCTTGTGTGTGCATTCTTGTTCAGAACGTTGTCTTACAGGAGCTCCCGTGCCAACACAATGGGCATCTAAACTCATTAAGTAAATTCCAAAAGAGCCATTAACAAATGGTTTCTCTTTGGCCAGAGATATCAGGTTTAATTAGGTGACCGTTTTTGACAGGGTGCAAAAACAAAAGGCGTTCCTCCTGTTTGAAAAGGCTGAGGTCCCGCTAAGGGCCTCACGTTTCTCTCCCCACTGTAGCCGACTAATGACTGACTGAGGAAGGGTTTAACAACAACAACAAAAATACCCTGGGAGAGGGCGACAGGGAAGGTGCCTGGGTTCCCCCAGTCCACCCCCGGCTCAGACAAAGGCCTTCTTCTTTGGGACCCTTTTCCTCCCACCAGGTGATTTCAATGTCCTCATTCTGAGACAATGGGGCGACAGACACACCAAATGTAAACACTTCAGCTGTGCTGCTAAATGGACTACGTTGAGCAGGCAGCCAGCTTCACCCCCAGTGTCAAGTACAGTGTGGACCACCATTGCGATTGTCCGCCAACTTTTGCACAATTAACCATGGAGGCCAGGCCGTGTTGTCTGGGCAATGTGAAATAGCGTGTGTGATGTCTGGAGAAATGTACCTTTCAACAGGGCCGACTGCGGGACCGCATGCGTGCGTGTGCGTGTGCGTGTGTGAGTGCGTGCGTGTGTGTGCGTGTGTGTGTTTGCGTGCGTGTGTGTGTGCGTGCGTGCGTGCGTGTGTGTGTGTGTGTGTGCGTGCGTGCGTGCGTGTGTGTGTGTGTGTGTGCGTGTGTGTGTGTGTGTGTGTGTGCGTGCGTGTGTGTGTGTGTCTGTGTGTGTGTGTGTGCGTGCGTGTGTGTGTGTCTGTGTGTGTGTGTGTGCGTGCGTGCGTGTGTTTGCGTGCGTGCGTTCTAACTCTAATGTGGCTTACCCTTGCCCAATGAATATTTCCTTTATTAGCATTCTGTTATCTCCTTGTACGCCATGAATAACCAGGAACATTAATGGAGAATTTTACAGGACTCGTCCTTCTTATTAATTCACTTATGATCGTGGAACTTTACCAGGCTGAATAATCCACTCATATTTGAATGGGATGTTTTATTATGTTTGAGGAAAAATGTTTCAACATCAATTCACCCTTTCAAAAGCCTTTTGTTTTATATAGTTGTTTTGTGTGTGTGAGTTCCTAAGTGCGTAAAACATTTGGTGTGTTTTCGTTTGCAGCTACTTTGAAATGGCCCTTTATTCCCCCACCCCTTTACTCTAAGAGCACAACATTCTTCTGTTAAATATAGAACCCACGCTGCGAAAAGAGGTCTTATATCTCTTTCAGTGTTTGGATGGTTGTCAAGGATTCACCACTAACATTGTAAAAAGACAGGCCTCTTAACATTGAATTTATAAAGTATGGCACTCTAGTAAATTGCATTTACCCTGTGTGTGTGTGTGTGTGTGTGTGTGTGTGTGTGTGTGTGTGTGTGTGTGTGTGTGTGTGTGTGTGTGTGTGTGTGTGTGTGTGTGTGTGTGTGTGTGTGTGTGTGTGTGTGTGTGTGTGTGTGTGTGTGTGTGTGTGTGTGTGTGTTAGCAAATACCTTCTCTATTATTCCATGCGAATCCAAGTGAAGACCCAGATGTAATATACTGTATGTTTAGCTTGGGACATACTTATCCCAAGACTATTATTTAGACACCAATGAAATCAGCACAATGACATCTCCTTTAACCCGGGAGTTCAAATAAAATCGTACATGAATCTCCAGCCCTCTCAGCAAGCCCCCGATCGACATTTCAAGTCCAATATCAACTTGATGGGATGTCATTTGTTGTGCACAATGTGGAAATGAGTGTCTATCCAGGTCTACCCAACCATTCTACTGCTGACAACTAGACTGGACAGGGCTGATCCCTCAAACCACACAGGGGTTAACTCCCTGTCAGACAGACCAGTCAGTGACGTGGCCTGTCTCCCCTGACCTGTTCCTCATTCACAATGAGATCCGAAGCCCTCTAAATACATACGCAGTAAAAGGGGTAACCCTTTTTTAAGAATACCTACATACGGACTTCAGTACACAGTCATAAGACAACATATTTATCATTTGTCACAGTCAGTCTCCATCCCCTCTCCCCTGTTCCTCAATCAGAATCAGAACAGAAGCTCCTCTAAATTCATAAGCAATCTGCTTACAGTCACCAGTAACACTTTATTTGAAACACATGCATACAACATCCTTTACAATGCCGTACAAAACGCCTATAATGTGTTATAACACTTACTCTAAGCCTTCATAGTAACTCAAGTGCTTATGAAATGCCTTACCTACCGGAGTGTTCCGCTACCACAGGACTATGGATTCAGATGATGCAGCAGGCTGGGGGCTAATCCTGTGGTGTATCCAGGAACTGGCCACAAGGCCAACATTGTAACCCCCCAGCAGGACCCAAACAGGTGCCAGGTGGCAACCCCCCCCACCTCCTCCTCCATCTGTCCCAGACGAGGAGTACATTCCCATTCCCCTTGCTCTCCCATTCCCCTTACTCTCCCATTCCCCTTGCTCCCCCGGTGCCTATTTCACCTCACATCTATTGTCAATGTGAGCTTTTTAAAGAACCCAGTGCCACATTCATCGTCCCATTCACGCAACTCTTCAGGAACAGCCACAGGAACCGGACATGTCTCTCTCCATACCTCGAAGACCAGTAAAGAGGGTAATTGCCAACAGGTGGAGGTTTAATATGCTGCTGACTGTGGCTTTGAACGCCCTACAAATCACGCTGCAGCTGCCTAAGTCACATCGCTTGAATATTTTTGAGTTACACCTACTTTCAATGCAACTTTGCTTGAGCACTTCCATTAACGTAGATGCAACCAAGACCACACTACAAGGAAAAGATGCACTTCTACTGCCTGTCCTACTAGCCACTGTCTTTTGGTATGGGATTGAACTGGGGTTATGACAGTAAGCAGATAATCATGCTTAAGTAACGGATAGTAAATCGTTGCTGTTAGTTTTGGTCACCCCCCCCCCCCAATTCGGTATAACGATGTCTCCGTCACGGCGACAACGTCTTACCTACCTTCCATAGCCACTGTGCTAATTCAGAATTTGTGTATGGTAATACGCTAATCCGTCATAACCTGTCGGTCCTCAATTACCTTCACCTGCAATGACCACATAGTGATGTGGCTGTGTGTGGCTTCTCCGCTCCTGCCATGTATTACTCTCCCAGACTCCTGAAACCCTGTTTGCAATTTAAGCCCACAAATTAGAAGCGTAAGTCATCTGTTTTCTATAATCCCCTGTCAGGGCAAGGAGCCATTGGCCCTGCATACCATACTCTACTCTGCCTGGACTGGACTGCAGGCCTCCTGCCCTCCCTCCTGCTCCCCCACTACACTGGACGGACTGCTAGTCTATGGCCTCTCTCTCTCTCTCTCTCTCTCGTTCTCTCGTTCTCTGTGTGTGTGTGTGTGTGTGTGTGTGTGTGTGTGTGTGTGTGTGTGTGTGTGTGTGTGTGTGTGTGTGTGTGTGTGTGTGTGTGTGTGTGTGTGTGTGTGTGTGTGTGTGTGTGTGTGTGTGTGTGTGTGTGTGTGTGTGCACGTGTATGTGTGCATGTGTGTGTGTTGAACTGCCTGTCTGCGTGCATGTGTGGGCGTTTGCAAGTCCGTCCGTCCATGTGTGTGTGAGTAAGGTGGATTTGTCTGTAAAACCGTGGCAAAGGCGACGTGGCCTACATGCTCACTGACAGCTTTATAGGCTCTGTGCCCCGGAGAGAGGAACTGCATTATGGGAAAGGAAGCTGGCTCTTGTCCCAGACAGACAGACAGACAGGCAGGTAAAGCACTGGGCTCAGGGACCAGCTCAGTGCTGCTCATTTTAACTGAAACAATCTGGCGAACAAAACACACCTAGCACTTACTCAAGCGCAAAGCTGGAAATGTGTCAAGTCAAACAAGGGCAAGGGGGGTGGGGGTCCTCTTTATTATTGCAATTATGTGAAATATCTACCTATCAGAGAGTTACCATGACACCCAATGAGATTGTTACAAGAGGGCATGAATGATAGGTGTCATAGATTCAACATCAATGAATGAATGCATGAAAATAAAAACAACGGAATTAAAAAACAAATGAATGAATGGATGAATGAATGAATGAATGAATGAATGAATGAATGAATGGATGTGTCACGATATCAAGTGGCAACTGGATGACCGTGGCTTGCCCCTACAGTATATCTATGTGGAAGGGGGAAAAAAAGGCATTTCAGTGCTAATGCTAATTGGGCTGAAGTAGGTCTGTTTGAAGTCGGCTGTACTCAGGAAAGCAAAATGTAACACCACCATCCTCATTATAAGTTATCTAAAAGGCAAAGCCTGGTGATAATGAGCCATTTCCAATGGGACGTACGGTAATGCAGAGGGAAGAGACGGTGTAATCGTGTCAAATCGCTGGAAGTACTTCAACTTGGAAAAAGGACAAAACACACTAGGCTAACACAGTAAAGAGCAACCATTAAACCTGTACTGCAGTGGGGTTTCTCGCTCAAATCTCTGATTTTAATATTGTAAAAATTCGAAAGGTTTATGAAGTTATAGTGAAGATAAATGGTTTCCCTTGTGACATATGGCTGTAGGTTATCCCTTTTGGTCATAACTGAAATGGCACTCGAACTCATAGTGACTGAGGATAAAACACCTTACTCTGTCATGACAGCAACAATAGAGCTATCAACCCCAATTGGCTTTGCCGGTTGATAGAAATCAAACAGTGTTCCTTGAACATACCCATTTCAGTTGCTGCAGCTACATCAGGGCTTCATCCCAAATGGCACCCTATTCCCTATATAGTGCGCTACTTTTGACCAGGGCCCTTTGAGAAGCAGTGCACTACATCGGGACTATGTTGCCGTACAGGTGACAGTTGATAGTTACCCAATCTGCATTTCAATGCCTGTTTCCTCTTCAACAAGAGAGGCCATTTAGCTCTCGGTTTCTTTGTGACCGCTCGCTGATGAAGCTCCTGATGTTGGCAAAGCCTTGCAGCGTAAAACTCTTTGTGTTCCGTCAATGCAATCGCTTACGTATCTGTTGTACAGGTGCGATGTGAACTCTAGCCCACTGCTTTCATCTGTCTCCGTCAGCCACTCAACAAAGACTGAAAGACTCAATAAGCTCCTCCTGAATTGCAGTGATTATCAGTGTAATCGCTGGAAACATGGTCGCGTGGGGCCTACATGGTCGCGTGGGGCCTACATGGTCGCGTGGGGCGTACATGGTCACGTGGGGCCTACATGGTCACGTGGGGCCTACTGGTAGCTTTATTTCACTGTGTTGTACAGCCAACCACGTGTGCCATGTGCGCTGATATAATAAATTGCTGCATTCAATACAATTGCATCTCTCAATATTGTATCTTTCTTGTTCTTGATAAAATAACTGTCAGAAACTTCAAAATGCTTTCCAAGAAATGTCCTAAAGGCTATGTACATTTTTGTACCAGCAGCTAATACCTGTCAGTGTCATGTTCAAACCAAACATTTTATGACTGTCTAGTAATCTCTGACCAATCGTGTGGGACGCCAGCAATCTTCATGGAAGAAAAAAAAAAAAACTAGGTCTGACCCATACCAACCTATCAGCTCCTAGTCTGTGTTAAATCTAGAGAACGTTCCCTGGTCCAAGCTAAACACATTTTGTCATGGCTAGAAAACATTACCTCTCTCAGACGTAGAGTATTCTGAGGAAGTGGGAGGAGAGCAGGATGGTGGGTGGTTCTGTGGGTTGAGGTGACTCTTAACGTAATGTATTGCTCTTGACATATCCTGGGAAACTGTGACAGAATGTTCTCTTCACCTGTGACCACCTATTGTATATCAGTCTGCCAAGTTATGCTCTCGAGGATATTCATGTATATGTATTGCATTTTGTTTTGTTTTATCATGTCTCCAAATACACCTAAATATGCGAATATATACAGGTTCTGGAACCTATAACAGGTTATGTTCATAAATATTACTTTAGAACCATGAACCAACAAACCTTTTCTTGTTCATTGTACATACCCTTTCCAAGCTTCGCTCAAATTTAGTTTGAGTCAAACCACCTGATGCAAAATCAGTCTGTAACGTTAGTTCCGAGCTAGTATTCCCCACTTACATGTCACTGACATGATATCAAATAAAATAAAATTTGTACACCTTATGTATTACCTAATCGTGTAGGGGTGAGAACATTTCCACCAGGGACTTGGCCTCTAACTTGTATTTTCCAAGCATTTTGAAAGTCGACCTGTAGCAATTCCCTCTAAGCCAACCCTTGCAAGGATGCTTGGCTACACCGAGGACATAAATAAAGTGGAGAAAGTAGGCTAAATGGCTCAACAATCGTCAATTGCTTTCCCATACAAACCTCAGCGGCAGGCGGTGAGAGGAGGGATGATATATTTTGTGGATACACCGAGGTGCAGTGACTTAATACAGCACGGGGGAATACCCTTTTTACGGCGGCCTTGTAAATGTTGCAAACTGATGTTTTCAATTAGAAGGACTCAGAAATGTTTGGGTTCGTACCCTTGATGCCTAAAATAAGCAAAGGCCTTTTAATCCATTGCTCGGAGCTTTAATGGCTTTTCGGTGTAGTCCCAAATGGCACCATATTCACTATATAGCGCACTAATTTTGACCAGATACCATGGGGGATAGGGTGGCATTTGGGAAGCAGAATTCAGCAAGCCATAACTCAGATGTTATGAGGAAATATGGCTTCACTGGGACGACAGCATATAGGGGAGGTGAAGTTAGCCACACACCGAAGGAGATCTTTGCCCCAATTGGACCTGAACCACTTCACATAGCCTCTGAGTGGTCATGAAGGACTGGTTAACGTGATGCTGTAACTGACACTAGCTGACAGGTCATTGCAATGAGATTTATTTTATTTTACACAATGCAATTCACCCCTATTCTTATGGAAAATACTATGGCAGTGTACACACTACACTCTTAGAAAAAAAGGTTCCAAAAGAGTTCTTCGGCTGTCCCCGTAGGAGAATCATTTTTGGTTCCAGGTCGAAGCCGTTTTTGGTTCCAGGTAGCAACACTTTTGGCTTCCATGTAGAACTTTTTCCACAGAGGGAATCCCAAAGGGTTCTACCTGGATCCAAAAAGGTTCTACCTGGAACCAAAAATGATTATTGAAAGGGTTCTCCTATGGGGACAGCCAAAGAACCCTTTTAAGTTCAAGATAGCACCTTTTTCTCTACGAGTGTAGATTACAGCATGGTTGATTTGATTGTAGGAAGTATTTTTAGAACTAGAACTAGAACTAAATTAAACTACAGCATTATCTTAACAAATACTGTACATTGCCATTCATGTTACATTTTAACAGCTACTTTGCCCTTTGGTGGCTACCATATGTTAAATCTATTTTACATTGGGGAAAATATCTTTAATGTGCAGACTGCTAGGGTGGGGGTTGACCTCCTCGTGTAGGAAAACACGTTCAAAAGCCTTTGCTTTACTCAGGAGATAACCCTGCATACCTGATTAGCTGCAAATAATTATTTTCCTTAACTCTGTCCATGACGGCCAACAGAAAGTTATGATTGTCCTGAGTATCAGTTCAAGCAAGCGGAAAGACTCAAAAAGCAAAGACTCATATAGCAAAGACTCATATAGCAACGACTCATATGGCAAAGACTTACAGCGCAAAGGCTCATATAGCAAAGACTCATATAGCAAAGACTCATATAGCAAAGACTCATATAGCAAAGACTCATATAGCAACGACTCATATAGCAACGACTCATATGGCAAAGACTCATATAGCAAAGACTCATATAGCAAAGACTCATATAGCAAAGACTCATATAGCAAAGACTCATATAGCAACGACTCATATAGCAAAGACTCATATAGCAAAAACTCATATAGCAAAGACTCATATAGCAAAGTCTCACTGAAAATATCAGTTCAAGATATGCAAAGATTAGTGGGAGGAACCTTAAGTCACTTTTGCTCTCAGATGACTGTACAGTTCCTTCGCGAGGACCGTGGATGTTGTTGTAGGCCTACTGGTGATGTCACAGTGCTCCACCCTTGGCACTTTCTCTACCACAACACTGTTCATCACTCTTCCCCACAGTGTGTTATCAGGTGAAGACTCTCCAAAGCAGTGACAGAGTGTGCAGGTGTCTTAGCTGTACACGTGACATAACAATCCATCATTCACAGTTTAGTCTACTTTTGTTTGCTACCTTGTATCTTGAATATACGTACTAAACGGTGTGTTTCGCTTGTAAGAAACGTTGAATACCCCCAATGCCTTCGAATTGATAGTTCTACTAAATGTTCATTGCAGCTCGAAAGCCCATAGAAGAAGAGATCCCGTACGACAGTGATATGGTGCAGCGATCTGGTGGCGTTGAATGATTGCTTACACTGCAGCTGTGCCTCCATGGCCAGGCCAGGGCTTGGATCTAGCAAAGCAGGGGTTCATGGGGGACAGGTTCTGGGCCGTGCTGCTGTGTACGTTGGAAACCAATCCTGTATGTCTGTGTTCTCTGCCTGAAATTTGTGTATTTTCCCCTGGATCAAGGCAGCTGTTCCCCCCCCCCCATTAAGGCAGATATTATAGTGGGTGGTGGATGTGTGTGTGTGTGTGTGTGTGTGTGTGTGTGTGTGTGTGTGTGTGTGTGTGTGTGTGTGTGTGTGTGTGTGTGTGTGTGTGTGTGTGTGTGTGTGTGTGTGTGTGTGTGTGTGAGAGCATTTTCTTTTCCTTTGACTGGCTGTTAGCAACGGGATGCCAGCATGTATTTAGACCCTCCTGCTCGACTTATCAGCAGGCCCTGTAAATCTACCTGACAGCTCTTTACAGGTAACCTTAATCCCTCTGATTTAATTCAGTTTCGGAACTGTCAGGAAGACCCCCCACTCCCCACCCCCTATTTTGCTCTCTCTCCCTATCTTCCTCCCCCTCTCTCTCTCTTTCTCTCGGAGGGGAGATCAAACACTTATCCCATTTCTTGTGTTGCCGAGTAACTGTAGCATTGAGGTTCCTATGTTGTCGGGAATAGGCCAAATCCAACATTTTGATACCTTGTGAGAGATCAGCCGCAGTCAAAACGGAGTGTGAGCGCAGTGTCGCTCAGATTATGTTTGTTGAACATTTGTCCAATTTTTGTGTGATAGATACAGCATGTGTGGGATCTCCTGAACAAGGCAAACACTGCATAATCTTGTGTGATAATACTGCTTTTCTCTGAGTTCTTATGAAAAACACTGCAATTTCTGTGAAATGTGCCATTTCTATTGCATTAAATAAATATTTCAGTAATGAAATCTCACAACACTGGTTGGACATGATGAGACATAGACAGAGGCATGAACTGTTGACTTACATAGGTGTGCACTTTTATAATTGATAGTGTTTTATTATCAAACCTTGCGTTCACTTCCTTCCTGACTGAGACACAGTCCTGTTTTTCTCCTAGAGACCTGGCTTGTCATGTGATGACACACACACACACATACGCACGCGCACGTGCACACACACACACACACACACTGATAAGGTCGACAGGTCTTACGTGCTTCCATTGGCCAGTCACATCCTCTCTGTTTTCCACTGAAAAATCAAGCATCACCTTCTTACTGAGACGAGGCCTTGCTTCCTGATGACAACTTCAGAGGTGAAGGAGAATGTAGCTTTTTTCCGCAACCAATTATTAGTCGCACAAAATGGAACAGGACGTTGAGGATAAAGTTCATAATGAAACAATTTCATATGTACAACATCTCAAGACCTGCGTCACTATACTGAGAGCTTTTCCGTTTCTTAAAGGACGTATTTGAGTGACACAATTTAAGATCAATACCAAAAGTGGCCCGTGTGCGTGCGCGTGCGCGTGAGTGTGCGTGTGCGTGTGTGTTTGGCTGGTACAGTAAGGGGAGGAGTTGCCCCTATTTATCAGACTACATTTAGACAACAACAAAATGAAGGAAGACAAAAGGATAAGAGGGGCCCAGAAGTTTAGCCTATTTAACTACAGCCTGTTGGACTGTTTCCAGTTCCTCCTCTGTGATGGGACGGCCATCACTAGTGGGCGCACGCAGGGAGCTCTGTAAGGTTGTGTTATCTCTGACCAGCAGCTTTAGCCCCACTGTCTCAGCTGCCAAAACACTCCCATTCAACATTGTGCTGAGTTCATCAAAGCAATGTGGCCGCGGCCCAGAGCCACACATCCCCGACAGGACAGGGAAGAGCAGGACAACCACAGCAGTCAGGACCATCACTCTAGCTGGCCACGTCTGGAGACCTCCATGACAAGTCCTATCTCCCTACCGGCCGCCCGGGGCCTAGCTATTAACCTCCCACAGGACACGACCACCAGGTCCCTCTACACACATCCACCACCAGCCCACACAACCCCTCACCCGCAGCCCAGCCGAGGAGGCCCCAACCCACGTCCTCTCCACTGTCATGGCTGTCACTTGACTTTCGCAACCAGCCCTATTTTATCAGAAACCCTGAAGCCCCAGCAGCTGACAATGGAGAAGAGCTGCCAAAGACTGACCCTTGTGTATATTTAGCGATGTCTTGCTTGGCAGGCACCCATCCGAACTGTCGACCTGTCAGACGCTCGTACTGTCACCGTGTCCCCATTTGATTATGTTGTGAGGGGTCGCATGGGGCTCGGTTTTGTATTGTTCTCCTGCATGTTTCAGTAGGGCTCTGAAATGAAGAGCTCAACTGTATCCGTTTCTCTCTAGAAAATTAATGAAGACTATAACAGAATATTTCGAATACTTTAATAGACACTAGAAGCACATGCATAAGCACAAACATAGGATAAGAATAGTGTGGCACATTATTTCTCTTAACAATTATTATGAACAAAAGGAATCATTCATTGATATTTTGATTCACCTCGGAACAGGTTAATGAACCAGAGTGATGCATCTTATTATAATTCTCCTAGCTCCTAACTCCTAACTCCTAGGTAGCCCAGAGGCCTCGTCATAAGGTGACGGCACGGTAGAGTGAGTCAGAAGTGTGCTTGTTACATGAGAATGTTATACTAAAATATGGGGCAGAACATTAACACAGGTCTACCTTGCGCTGGGCACATGATTGTACGTCGCCCAGATTGAATCAGATGTGTGTGAACATTGTGAAGGAGCATGATGCCATGAAAAGCATCCTCACTTACCTCCACTCCAGCATCGAACCTTAATACAATCATCCCCGGCACAGTGCAGTGGTGCAAATGTTGAGCTTCACTCTTACATCTAAACTCGCGGGCATAGCAGCTCCTCTACAACAAGGCTTTCGACATGACCACGTTACAGGAAACACATTTCTACTGTTACCTCTGCGATGTCTTTGTTCTTGGCATTGACTTGGAACATACTGCAGGCTGACTGGCATGTGGACAAGGGTTCAGATAGTACAATGTTCTCGTCAACAATCAGTTGGTACCGATCATTGAACACCTTGTACTAACGAGGTCTGTGCTAATGTCGACATTTAGTTATTTCCTCAGCGGAAAGTTTAACTATACACGATAGATGACACGGTCATTTAAGGATCACTTCAGTCGAACGGTATAGACCTATTAGCAAAGGGTTTCAAATTGAACCTAATAGGCTTTTCAGTCGGAGTGTTTAAATGGTCTTTTCCAGGTTAATGGGATCTACAGTGGGAAGCCTGTGCTCGACATTAAAGCTGCATAGACGATTGCAGCGGCTGATGAGTCAAGTGTTGTTAACCTTTCACCTATTAGCCTGTCTGCAATCAACCGTCCGATACTGAGGTGAACAGGAACGCAGCGCAGAATGTCTAAACATGCCATTTGATGTTCAAATCGTCTAAAATATTCCTGCACGTACTCAGGGGGGTTGAAGCGTTGTTTGTATTCTAATTATCTGTTTGTTTGGGTCAGTGTCCATAATAATGGCTTCTCCACTGACACACAGCTGACCTTGATATCCTGAATTATCATAGAGGATTAGCTAGTGAACCGTCATCACCAATGTCAGAGAGGCAGAAGGAGTGGCGTTGCCACCTTTGGTAGATCTCATAGATGCTCTTAGCGAGCGAGTTCGCTATGGAAATGCTGCCGAGGCATTTCAGCATTCTCACTGAACTGGAAAACTCCAATTATGTTCCTCCAAACAATGCTAACCAAAAGACAAATTCCCTGGCCAGCAAACATGTTACAGCCAATGGTTAAACATAACACAAGGTTGCTCTCTCTCGTCTATGCTTTCGGAAACGTTTTTAGACACCCGACACGGACACATCTTTGGGATATTTGTGAGAAGAAACGTCTTGTTTATGACGCCTGACACGTCTGTCTTGCATGTGCCGCTTGCTGCTGAGCCGTGTTTGTTTTATGTTGTGCGTCTTGAAGTGGAAGGAAATGGGATTAGAGACACAAGAGGCCAAGTGTGTCGAGCGGAGTCGACGGACAAAGCGTTCTAAGAGTCCAGTCCGGATGTGACATTTGGCAGAGCATCTCCCCTGAAGACGTGACACGACCAAACAGGTGCACAGGTACTTCAGCTAGAACACTTCTGCTTCCTTCCGAACACTCTCCCTACTCTCTCCACTCCAGTCCCCACACCTCCCCCATAGCAAGCTCCTTCCTAGCGCACACCGCCAAGATCCCAACAGGTGCAGTAGCTCAAGTTCCAGCGTTGTTTTGGGAGCTCCCTTGGAATAAATGCACAGCTTTAGTAAGGCTCCTTCTCTCTTTATCTCTCTCCTTCTCTCACTTTCCTTCTCTCTCTCTCTTTCTCTCTCTCTCTCTTCTCTCTGACGCGTTTTGCTGGGAACAAGCAGGGATGTTAATAACCAGCAAGGTACACTAATCTCTGATTGCAACATTTGGTTTACCTTAATCTGGAGGGACTGCTGTATTAAAGCAGGAATTATACTAATCAGTTCAAGGCCTCTTGCATATAAAACTTCCCATTAGGCTTAAAGTACAACAGCTTACCGCTCATTCGCTAGGAGGCCTACATCTGCCTCTCAATAAGGCCTGTCTCTAATTTGCAAGGTACAGAGTGAAAAGGGGAGGGGGCAGAGCTGTAGAGAGGGATGTCAGGGGCAGGGTAGGCAGTGTGTGACAGTTGTTGGGGGATGGGTGGTGGTGGGTGGATGAAGCAGGAGGAGGAGTGGGCGTAGTCGCCCATCTCTCTCTCTCCCTCTGTCTCTCTCTCTCAAAATCTGAGAATGTGGAAACACAAAGCCAGCTTTGAGGAATCCAGTGCATCATAGCATGTGTTCATACACTTGGCAGTTTTTCCTCCCTCCCTCACTTCCTCTTTCTCCCTCCCTCTGTCCATCTCCATCTAACCCGTTCTCTCTGTCCATTTTACTCTCTTAATCTCTCTTTCTTGCTCTCTTTCTCTATTACTCTCTCTCTCTCTCTTCCTCACATGCGCAAATACACATACACACACACACACTTCCGACTGACTCCCAACCCCCGCCACACCACTGACCCTATTTCTGTGCCCCCTGATCTCTCGAGGTGAGCGAGGAATAACAAAAATACAAACTTTGTCCACAGGAAAACAAGAACACAGCTGAGTACAAAGCAGAAGGTCAGAAGGTATGATAGGTTGATAGGCCACGCCATACAGCTGCAATCCCACTGTACCTCTTACCACCTGACAGGAAGCCCTTATTTGGCATGCAGGGTGCAGGTTAGTAGAACTGCCTGGTGTGTGTGTGTGTGTGTGTGTGTGTGTGTGTGTGTGTGTGTGTGTGTGTGTGTGTGTGTGTGTGTGTGTGTGTGTGTGTGTGTGTGTGTGTGTGTGTGTGTGTGTGTGTGTGTGTGTGTGTGTATGCGTGTGTGTATGCGTGTGCACCAGATGTGTGCCCCTGTGCATGAGGGTGTTAGGGTGGGGGGGGGGTGGGGGGGGGGGGTTGGTCAGACCCATCTCGGCCAGACCAAAAACGTTGGTGCCGTTGATTTTTCTGAACCCTGCAAACTATAAATCCGACTGATTACTCTGCACTCTTTTGCTTGACTGAGCCTTTACAATCAGACGTCCCTGTTAACAATAAGCCCCTGATGAATCAAACATCTATGGCATTAGTTTCACCTAGCTGCCTCTTTCCCATGCACCGCACTCTCTTTGTCAGACCTTGTTTGATGAGAAAAACGACTGACACTTGGTGCACCTATTGATAAACAATTCTGTAATGAGGGGCAAAAAAGCCAAATATAACTCGCTGGAGGAAGCTGGGGAGGTGAGACAGAATACTAGGGCAGAGAAGAATTCTTGTGTTTAGGGTGGATTTTCGTGTGGAATTATTTTGGAAAAGCTTTTTTATTTTGGCAAGAAAAATAATATAGAATTGGATTAGTCTCAGTAAAAAAAAAAACATTCATCGTCACCTAATTATTTCACGAAAATATTTGGGGAAATATTTATATAAATATTTTTTTTCTTTATTTAACTAGGCAAGTCAGTTAAGAACAAATTATTGTTTACAATTACGGCCTAGGAACAGTGGGTTAACTGCCTTGTTCAGGGGCAGAAAGGCAGATTTTTATCTTGTCAGCTCAGGGATTCAATCAAGCATCAAACCACTAGGCTATCTGCCACTTTCAAAGACCTATTGGCACTTTATAGGTAGTGAAACTATTATGTTTTTGTTGCGCACTGAAATACAACAAATTCGTTTTTATGTACATGATCTGAGAAAATGCAAGTATTTATCTATTTACAGAACATTAATAGTAATTGATAAAGCATTCCACCTTTAAGAAAGCATCAGGTCAGACAATGAACCGCTGGCAGAGGATCAAACATGAATTTACCGTGACACTGTTTGGGATACAAAATCCTATTTGATAGGATAGAGCTAAACCGACAGGATTGAGGAAAAGAGGGAGAGAGGGAGTAAGGGAGGTGGGAAGGGGGGGGTGAGAGAGAGGGAGAAAGAAGGGGAGTAGAAGTGAGTGAATGAGAGAGAGAGAGAGAGAGAGAGAGAGAGAGAGAGAGAGAGAGAGAGAGAGAGAGAGAGAGAGAGAGAGAGAGAGAGAGAGAGAGAGAGAGAGAGAGAGAGAGGGAGATAGGGATAGGGGGTGAGAGAGAGGGAGGTGGGGGGGTCAGCAAGAGAGAGGGGGGAGTGGAAGTCAAATCAAATCAAATTGTATTAGTCACACGTGCCGAATACAACAACGATTACAACGAATAGAACTGGTATGGAGATTTCACCTTACAGTGAAATGCTTACTGTACAAGCCCCTAACCAACAATGCAGTTTAAAAAATATGAATAAGAATAAGAAATAAAAGTAACAAGTAGTTAAAGAGCAGCAGTAAAATAACAATAGAGAGACTATATACAGGGGGTACAGGTACAGAGTGGGGGCACCGATTAGTCGAGGTAATTGAGGTAATATGTACATGTAGGTAGAGTTATTAAAGTGACTATGCATAGATGATAACAACAGAGAGTAGCAGCGGTGTAAAAGAGGGAGGGTCAATGCAAATAGTCTGGGTGGCCATTTGATTAAATGTTCAGGAGTCTTATGGCTTGGGGGTAGAAGCTGTTTAGAAACCTTTTGGACATAGACTTGGTGCTCCGGTACCGGTTGCCGTGCGGTAGCAGAAAGAACAGTCTATTACTAGGGTGGCTGGAGTCTTTGACAATTTTTAGGGCCTTCCTCTGACACCGCCTGGTGTAGAGGTCCTGGGTGGCAGGAAGCTTGGCCCCAGTGATGTACTGGGCCGTACGCACTACCCTCTGTAGTGCCTTGCGGTCGGAGGCTGAGCAGTTGTCATACCAGGCAGTGATGCAGGTGAGTGGGAGAGAAAGAGAGGGAGAAAGAGCGGGAGTGAGGGAAAGAGAGAGGAGGTGAGTTAGAGTGAGACGGCGAGAACAGAGAAGGGGGATTCTAACAGTGTTTTCCAGTGAACAGGTCAAAGGCCACAGACCTCAAAACCCACAAGCTCAGGCCCTGGTCCTGTCCCTTAGACCAGGCTACCGAGGACTCTGATACCATGGCTTAGACTTGTACACTGGGTTGAGGGAGAACATGTCAAAGTGGCCAAAGAGGTGAACATAGGGATGAGAAAAGGTGTGAGCCACCCACAACCTACCTGTAATTGGAAACAACTTTGCAAAATGAGTGTCGGGACAACTGATTAGCCCCAGTGTCAAAGATCAAGTCAGGGGCAATGGTTAACATTCAGCAGATGGTATGGAGATTAGAAAAAGGCTAACTTTATTGTTGTGTTTTATAAAATGGATAGTAGTTTATGTAGTTTAATGCTCTGACAACAGATACTGTATGCACTAAACAAAAGCAGAAAGGCCCTATGCGCAGAGTACAGACATAATGTACTAATGTCTGTACTCAAGGAAACACCTCTATTTGTCTGTCTTCACACACATCGAACAAACAAAAGGGTCTTTGAATTCCTGGTATTTTGTTACACCCACCTATTTATTCAGCACCTCACTGTGACTATAAGGGACAAAACAAGTCAAAGTTAATAGTGACTGGCTGGAACAAAACACTTAAATCAATAGGATGACAGTTCATCTGCTCGTCATTTAACCATTACCTGGGAGAACTACACCTCCTGCTGTGGCTGAGGTTTGATACAGATTTGCCAGCACGTCTCTGTGTCTACTCTGACGGAACAAGGCGAAGACTCAAACACACACACATACACACACACACATATCGGTCTGTGTGTCTCCAGCTCTCATTACCCTGTGTGTGTTTGTGTGTGTGTGTGTTAATGTCTGCTTATATTCCCCCTGCAGAGCTACTTTGCTCTCTGTTTGTCACCTTTGCATCGAAGGAAAATAAGACTTTAGAGATAAACAAGGCAAAGGAAGGTGAAGGAGGTGTGTGTGTGTGTGTGTGTGTGTGTGTGTGTGTGTGTGTGTGTGTGTGTGTGTGTGTGTGTGTGTGTGTGTGTGTGTGTGTGTGTGTGTGTGTGTGTGTGTGTGTGTGTGTGTGTGTGTGTGTGTGTTAGAGGTGCGTAACTGGCTGCAGGGAAGTCAGACGCAGGAGAGCAGAACTGGGTAATAACCGGAGCAGTTTAATGAGGCAAAACCGACGGCACCCAGAACAACAGAATATGGGTTGATATAACCCGGCGCAATCCAGTCTGTAATGCACATACACTTTACAACAAACAATTCCACACACAGACATGGGGGGAACAGAGGGTTATATACATGTCACGTAATGAGGGAATGTAAACCAGGTGTGTGGGAAAACAAGACATAACAAATGGAAAATGAATGGTGGATCGGCGAAGGCTAGAAGACCGGTGACGTCGACCGCAGAATGTCGCCCGAACAAGGAGAGGAACCGACTTCGGGCAGTACCCCCACACATTGACGTGCGGCTCCAGCAGCGCTCTGACACCGGCCTTGGGGACAACCCGGAGGGCGAGGTGCAGGGCGATCCAGACGGGGACGGTGGAACTCCTGCAACATTGAAGGGTCCAACACGTCCTCCACCGGAACCCAGCATCTCCACTTGAACACAGCACCTCCACCGGAACCCAGGCCCCTCGCCCGAAGCCTTGAATCCAGTATGGAGCGAACGGCATACGCCGGGACCCCCTCAATGTCCAAACGGGGCGCAGGAACGTCCCACACCTCAGACTCCTAGAGCGGACCAGCCACCTGAGGAGAGACACATGGAACGAGGGGTTAATACGGTAATTGGGGGGAGCTGTAACCTTCACCTGAAGGTGAACATGGCCAGCGTCCTATGTCTCATCCGCGCTCCGCGCGCCGGAACCAGTCGTCCACCGCAGGAGCCTCGGTCTGACTCTGATGCCAAGGAGTCAGAACTGGCTGATACCCTAGTACTTATTGGAAGTGGGAGAGGTTAGTGGAGGAGTGGCGAAGCGAGTTCTGGGCTATCTCAGCCAAAGGCATGAACGCTGCACACTCCTGGCAATAAGACCGTAGAAACCTACCCACATCCTACCCACAACTCTCTCCACCTGCCCGTTACTCTCAAGGTGAAAACCCAAGGTAAGGCTGATCGAGACCCCCAGACGCTCCATGAACGCTCTCCAGACCCTTGATGTGAACTGGGGACCTCGGTCAGACACTATATCCTCAGGCACTCCATAGTGCCGGAAGACGTGAGTGAACAAGGCTTCTGCAGTCCGTAGGGCCATAGGGAGACCAGGCAGAGGAAGGAGACGGCGGGACTTGGAGAAATGGTCCACAACGACCAGGATCGTGGTGTTACCCTGTGAGAGGGACATCTGTGAGAAAATCTGTCGACAGGTGAGACCATGGCCGTTGTGGAACAGGTAAGGGGTGTAACTTACCTCTTGGCAGGTGCCTAGGAGCCTTACACTGGGCGCACACCAAGCAGGAGGAAACATAAACCCTCACATCCTTGGCGGGCCACCAGTACTTCCCACTAAAACATTGCACTGTCCGACCGATACCTGGATGACCAGAGGAGCGTGACAAGTGAGCCCAATAGATCAGCCGGTCACGGCCAGCAGATGGAACATACAGACACCCAGCAGAACACTGGAGGGGAGCGGGCTCTGCACGTAATGCCTGCTCAATGTCCGCGTCCAGCTCCCATACTACCGACGTCACCAGGCAGGAAGCCGGGATTATAGGGGTGGGATCCATGGGCCGCCCCTCTGTGTCATACACTCGGGACTGTGCGTCTGCCTTGACATTCTGGGAACCTGGTCTGGGAACCTGATCTAAAAGGGTGAAAACAAAAAGGGTAAAAAAGATGGCACGCCTTGCCTGGCGAGGATTCAGTCTCCTCGCTGCCCAGATCTACTCCTGATTGCGGTGGTCAGTCCAGATGAGAAAAGGGTGTTTAGCCCCCTCAAGCCAATGTCTCCATGCCTTCAAAGCCTTGACGACAGCCAACAGCTTCCGGTCCCCCACGTCATAGTTTCGCTCCGCCGGACTGAGCTTCCTCGAGAAGAAGGCACAGGGGCAGAGCTTCGGTGGCGTACCCGAGTGCTGAGAGAGCACGGCTCCTATCCCAGCCTCGGACGCGTCCACCTCCACTGTGAACGGCAAAGAGGAATCCGGATGGGCCAGCACGGGAGCCGAGGTCCGCCTCAGCCGACCACTGCAAACGCACCGGGCCCCCCTTCAGCAGTGAGGAAATGGGAGCCGCTACCTGACCAAAACCCCGGATAAACCTCCAGTAGTAATTGGCAAACGCTAGAAAACGCTGCACCTCCTTTAGCGTGTTGGGAGTCAGCCAATTACGCACGGCTGAAATGCGGTCACTCTCCATCTCCATCCCTGAGGTGTAAATGCAGTATCCTAGGAAGGAGACGGACTGCTAAAAGAACAGGCATTTCTCAGCCGTGACATACAGCTCCAACACACCAAGCACCCTACACACCAAGAACACATGCTCGGCACGTGCAGCGGAGTATATCAGAATGTCATCAATATACACCACTACACCCTGCCCATGCAGGTCCCTGAAAATCTTGTCCACAAAGGCTTGGAAGACTGACGGGGCATTCCTCAACCCGTACGGCATGATAAGGTACTCATAATGCCCTGAGGTAGTACTGAGCGCCGTCTTCCACTCGTCTCCCTCCCGGATACGCACCAGATTGTAAGAGCTCCTGAGATCTAGTTTCATGAAGAAGCACGCCCCGTACATTGACTCAATCGCTGTGGCTATGAGAGGTAGTGGGTAACTGTACTTCACAGTGATCTGGTTAAGAGCTCGATAATCAATACATGGGCGCAGACCTCCCTCCCTCCTTATTCTTCACAAAAAAGGAATTTAAGGAGACGGGTGAAGTAGAGGACCGAATGTACCCCTGACGCAGGGATTCGGAGACATATGTTTCCATAGCCGCCGACAGGGGATACACGTGACTCCTGGGAAGTGCAGCGTCTACCAGGAGATTTATCGCACAATCCCCCCGACAGTGGGGTGGTAATTGAGTCACCTTCTTTTTGACGAAGGCGAGAGCCAAATCAGAATATTTGGGGGGGAATGTGCACGGTGGAGACCTGGTCTGGTCTTTCCACCATAGTAGCACCAACAGAAACCCCTAAACACCTCCCCGAGCACTCTCCCGACCACCCCGTGAGAGCCCTCCGTTGCCATGAAACAGTGGGGTCATGACAGGCTAGCCAGGGTAGGCCTAGCACCACAGGAAACGCAGGGGAGTCAATAAGGAAAAGACTGATTCTCTCCTTGTGACCCCCCTGAGTCACCATGCCCAGGGGAGCGGTGGTCTCCCTAATCAACCCTAACCCTAATGGTTGACTGTCTAAGGCATGAACTGGGAAGGGCATAGCCACTGGAACGATGGAGATCCCTAAACTATGGGTGAATTATCGATCTATGAAATTCCCAGCCGCGCCTGAATCGACGAGCGCCTTATGCTGGGAATGCGGGGAAAACTCAGGAGAAGTAACATACAAAAACACGTGTGCAACAGAGGGCTCTGGGTGAGAATGGTGCCGGCTCACCTGGGGTGACGCCAGAGTGCCCTGCCTGCTGCCTCGAATCCCAGAGGAACCAACCCGGAACCGACCGGGAGTGTGATCTCTGCTGCACAGATGGTGCATGTGAAGGAACTCCCTCCCGTCTTCCTGAGCTCAGCACCTCCCAGCTCCATGGGCATCGGAGCAGTGGTGCCGGGGGATGGAACCGACAGACGTGCAGCTTGTGCTGGGGACAATAAAAGACCACTCTAAAATGTGCAGTTTTGTCACACAACACAATGCCACAGATGTATCAAGTTTTGAGGGAGCGTGCAATTGGCATGCCACCAGCGCTGTTGCCAGATATTTTAATGTTAATTTCTGTCACACCCTGATCTGTTTCACCTGTTCCTGTGATTGTCTCCACCCCCTGTAGGTGTTGCTTATTTTCCCCAGTGTATTTATCCCTGTGTTTCCTGTCTCTCTTTGCCTATTCGTCTTGTATGTTTAGTCAAGTCAAGCAGCGTGTTTTTCCTGCACTTATTTTTGCTTTTCTCCTTTTCTAGTCCTCCCGGTTTTGACCCTTTCCTGTTTCTGTACTCTGTACCCACCTGCCTGACCATTCTGCCTGCTTTGAACACAAGCCTGTCTGCCACTCTGTATCTCCTGGACTCTGATCTGGTTTTGACCTTTTGCCTGTCCATGACCATGCTCTTGCCTACCCCTTTGGATTATTAAATATTGTAAGACTCCTACCATCTGCCTCATTTGTCTGCATCTGGGTCTCGCCTTGTGCCTTGATAGTATGAACTGGCCATGACCGACCCAGCAGACTTGGACCAGCTCCTCCAGGCTGTCTCCCTGCAGGGAGCCACCATTGGGAGACATGAGGAGTTGGTACAGGGCCTCGATGGGTCCTCGACGGAATGCCACGACCATCGGTTAAAGATTATTATGGAGCTAATCAGGGAGTTAGCTCAGAGGCTACCTGCCACCTCTGAAAAGCCCCAATCATTCAGTAATATTTCCCTTATCTGTGGTGAGTTTGTACAGTCTATCCCGGCTCCCTGAGAACCCCGCTTACCACCTCCGGAGCGATATACAGGGAATCGTTGTACCTTACGGGGTTTGCCATTTGTGCCATTTGTGGTCATCTGGATGAATTCATGGCAAAAGTGAGAAAGGTATTTGAGTGTCCGGGAGAAAGGCGGCCAGTAAACTGTGTCATGACGTTGGCCTCTTTGGGTATAGCAAGCCCATCCCCCTCTCCCTGCCTCCCCCTTTCCTCCTTCAACTAGGTTGCTGTGGTCAGAGAGACGTTGTAAATTCCTGAGAATCTCCTCATCCACACACAGTATAGAGAGAGTAGATTTTCATGGAGAACAAAGGAAATCCTTCCACCTCACGGAACTTAATGTACGAACAAATTTCATGTTCCGGAAAGTATAAAAGATCGGTGAAGAAACCAGCTACGAACTGGTCCGTTTGTCACAACTTGGGGATGCTCATAGGAGACGGTGTGGCCACATTACCATAACGCTGTTCATATAATAGCCTCAGATATGAGGTTTACATCTAATTGTTGTATAAGATGAATAAGTGAGTATGATACTGTTTGTATAATTATGTAATATGATTTTGGATTATTTAATGAAGAAAAATACAATTTCCTTTTGATTTGAACTAAATCAGAGGACCGCCCTGAGCCCAGTTAGGGTCAGGCCTCCTGGGACAGCCCCTTTTCTGCCATTCCGAATAAAACCCAACTTTGAGAAATTATCAGCAGACCGAGCTTACCTCAATTTCGAGATGGCTAAAGGTTGCAGACCATGTTAACCTGTTAAGTCGACCCTCTACTTTTACGAACATTCTGTTAAAAATCGCGCAACATTTCAGCGCCCTGCTACTCAGGCCAGGAATATAGTATATGCATATGATTAGTATGTGTGGATAGAAAACACTCAGACGTTTATAAAACTGGTCAAATCGCGGCTGTGACTATAACAGAACGTGCGTTTCATCGAAAAGTGCAGGAATAATAATGGAAAAAAATATCCATCTGCGACTTCAAGGATTTGTTCAAAGTGAATCGAATTAAATGAGGCCGAGGTTGCAGTGCCTACAGCTTCCACACGTTGTCTAGAGTCTTGTCATTTGATTCGCAATTGATTCTTGGTCTAACCGAAATAAGGGAATCGATTCCCTCCGGTCTCCGACCGGATGTTTTGGTCGAGCTCTCTCCAAGACATTTTTTCGAAACAGACACCTATAGAATTGACATCGCCTCCTGATGAATTTTATCGCTTATTAACGTGTACTAATACCTAAAGTTGCATTACAAAAGTATTTCGAAGTGTTTTGTGAAAGTTTATCGTCGACTTTTTGAATTTTAAAGAATGACGTTACGTTATGAAACGCTATTTTTTTCCGTTTATCACACAGTCTTCATAGATCGATATCTAGGCTATATATGGACCAATTTAATCGAAAAAAAAGACCCAATAGTGATTATGGGACATCTAGGAGTGCCAACAAAGAAGATGGTCAAAGGTAATGAATGTTTTATATTTTATTTGTGCGGTTTGTGTAGCGACGACTATGCTAATTATTTTGTTTACGTCCCCTGCGGGTCTTTTGGGGTGTTTTAAAAATCTGACTTGTTGCCTGGATTCACAACGAGTGTAGCTTTAATTCAATACCCTGCATGTGTATTTTAATGAACGTTTGAGTTTTAACTAGGGAGACCTGTTTGAATAATCTGGACAAAAACAGCTCAAAACCCATCTACCTTCTCTCCCTAGTCCCTGTATTGTTCCACTGAGTTTACAACCCCAGTCAGACAGAGGTAGCGGACTTGACATGGCAGTCAGAAGAAATGAAGCGAAGGGAGCGACCAGGCGCAGGGGTGGGCACAATATGAATGGTCCTAGGCAACAGATGACGGGTATTATCCTATCAACCTGCTGTTAATTTTACACCACCACCCACCCTTCTTCCTCCCTCCCTCTATCCCTACGTCCTTCCTCTCTTCTTTTTCAGTGACCAGGAGGTTGCCTTGAGTCCACTGTCTTCCCCTAGCTATAAAACAGCCCAATAATGGGACAAGCAGTGTTGGGGGTTGAAGATGTTTAGAATAGAAACCTCAGAAGAGAGAAGAGACCATTAGGATGCTACTATAGGAGTTACCTCAGCAGAAGGTTTCCCTTTACTCACTGCCTGCAAATCAGCATTTTCGCTGGACAATAGGCTCAGCAGTGGTCCTATGATTGCTTCTTTTCAAATGGTAATGGGCATCCTAGCTCCTCTGCCAGGTTTTTCCTTAGCAAGAGGACAAATTACAGTTTACAAGGCGGGCATAGAAGAAAAAAGTAAAATGAAAAAAAAATAATTCTGAGCTGAATATCTTTTTTCGTCCCTCTTCTTTTTTTTATTATTCAACAAACTGACATGTAAATTACCCTTTAAGTGCTCCACTCCAGGGCTCTGATCATCCCCTAATTGTCGCAGTCAATTGTGGCCAACAGTCTCTTCAATCCCAGGCGCTTTGACAACAAGCACCAGGATCAAAGAGGAATCAACTCCCTTCAATTTCTCTCTATTTATGGAAGTGCCAAAAAGACTGCAGTGAGAGGTGAGAGTGAGAGGGCACTAGACCAGTGCTTTACAGAGAGAGAGAGAGAAGAGAGAGAGGAAATTATCGCATCACAATAGTCATTTGTTCATTACAGTTCTATAACCCTGATATGTGACAGTGCTCCTGTATTGACGTGCTCCATACACAGGACAGTTACAGCTGATAACAGGCTTGACTCACATATTGATACATCATGTTTTGTGTGACAGAGTATTTTAATAGCAGTTGTTATTTTTTTCTTGACGAAAGCGAAACAAGACTGTATCTACACCTGTATTTGCCTAAACCGTTTACATTTGTCAGTGTAGGAGAAACCATTGCAGGTATACCTGTTAGATGTGGGGCTCCCAAGTGGCGCATAGCGGTGCTAAAGGTGTCATTACAGGCCCTAGTTCAATCCCCACCTGCCGTGATCGGAAGTACCATAGTGTGGCGCACAATTGGCCCAATGTTGTTTTGGGAGGGTTTGGCTGGGGTAGGCCGGCGCCGACAGAGATGGCCGCCTCGCTTCGAGTTCCTAGGAAACTATGCAGTTTTTTGTTTTTTTATGTGTTATTTCTTACATTAGTACCCCAGGTCATCTTTGGTTTCATTACATACAGTCGAGAAGAACTACTATATAAGAGCAGCGTCAACTCACCATCAGTACGACCAAGAATATGACTTTCGCGAAGCGGATCCTGTGTTCTACCTTTCACCCAGGACAACGGAATGGATCCCAGCCGGCGACACAAAAAAACGACTTCGTAGCCGGTCTTCTGGTCAGACTCCGGAGACGGGCTCATCGTGCACCACTCCCCAGTATACTTCTCGCCAATGTCCAGTCTCTTGACAACAAGGTTGATGAAATCCGAGCAAGGGTAGCATTCCAGAGGGACATCAGAGTCTGTAACGTTCTTTTCTTCACGGAAACATGGCTCACTGGAGAGACGCTATCGGAATCGGTGCAGCCAGCTGGTTTCTCTGTGCATCGCGCCGACAGAAACAAACATCTTTCTGGTAAGAAGAGGGGCAGGGGGCGTATGCCTTATGGCTAACGAGACGTGGTGTGGTCACAAAAGCATACAGGAACTCAAGTCCTTCTGTTCACCTGATTTAGAATTCCTCACAATCAAATGTCGACCGCATTATCTACCAAGGGAATTATCTTCGATTATAATCACAGCCGTATATATTCCCCCCCAAGCAGACACATCGATGGCTCGGAACAAACTTTATTTGACTCTTTGCAAACTGGAATCCATACATCCTGAGGCTGCATTCATTGTAGCTGGGGATTTTAACAAGGCTAATCTGAAAACAAGACTCCCTAAATTGTATCAGCATATCGATTGTGCAACCAGGGCTGGCAAAACCTTGGATCACTGCTATTCTAACTCCAGCGACACATATAAGGCGCCCTCCTTTCGGAAAAGCTGACCACGACTCCATTTTGTTGATCCCTGCCTACAGACAGAAACTAAAACAAGAAGCTCCCGCGCTGAGGTCTGTTCAACGCTGGTCCGACCAATCTGATTCCACATTCCAAGACTGCTTCCATCACGTGGACTGGGATATGTTTCGTATTGCGTCAGACAACAACATTGACGAATACACTGATTCTGTGTGCGAGTTCATTAGAACGTGCGTTGAAGATGTCGTTCCCATAGCAACGAATAAAGCATTCCCAAACCAGAAACCGTGGATTGATGGCAGCATTCGCGTGAAACTGAAAGCGCGAACCACTGCTTTTAATCAAGGCAAGGTGACCGGAAATATGACCGAATACAAACAGTGTAGCTATTCCCTCCGCAAGGCAATCAAACAAGCTAAGCGTCAGTATAGAGACAAAGTAGAATCTCAATTCAACGGCTCAGACACAAGAGGTATGTGGCAGGGTCTACAGTCAATCACGGATTACAAAATGAAAACCAGCCCCGTCACGGACCAGGATGTCTTGCTCCCAGGCAGACTAACTAACTTTTTTGACCGCTTTGAGGACAATACAGTGCCACTGACACGGCCTGCAACCAAAACATGCGGCCTCTCCTTCACTGCAGCCGAGGTGAGTAAAACATTTAAACGTGTTAACCCTCGCAAGACTGCAGGCCCAGACGGCATCAGCGCAGCAGCGCCTCTTCAACCTCAGGAGGCTGAAGAAATTTGGCTTGTCACCAAAAGCACTCACAAACTTCTACAGATGCACAATCGAGAGCATCCTGGCGGGCTGTATCACCGCCTGGTACGGCAACTGCTCCGCCCACAACCGTAAGGCTCTCCAGAGGGTACTGAGGTCTGCACAACGCACCACCGGGGGCAAACTACCTGCCCTCCAGGACACCTACACCACCCGATGTCACAGGAAGGCCATAAAGATCATCAAGGACAACAACCACCCGAGCCACTGCCTGTTCACCCCGCTATCATCCAGAAGGCGAGGTCAGTACAGGTGCATCAAAGCTGGGACCGAGAGACTGAAAAACAGCTTCTATCTCAAGGCCATCAGACTGTTAAACAGCCACCACTAACATTGAGTGGCTGCTGCCAACACACTGACTCAACTCCAGCCAATTTAATAATGGGAATTAATGGGAAATTATGTAAAATATATCACTAGCCACTTTAAACAATGCTACCTAATATAATGTTTACATACCCTACATTATTCATCTCTTATGTATACGTATATACTGTACTCTATATCATCTACTGCATCTTTATGTAATACATGTATCACTAGCCACTTTAACTATGCCACTTTGTTTACATACTCATCTCATATGTATATACTGTACTCGATACCATCTACTGCATCTTGCCTATGCCGCTCTGTACCATCACTCTTTCATATATCTTTATGTACACATTCTTTATCCCCTTACACTTGTGTGTATAAGACAGTAGTTTTGGAATTGTTAGTTAGATTACTTGTTGGTTATTACTGCATTGTCGGAACTAGAAGCACAAGCATTTCGCTACACTCGCATTAACATCTGCTAACCATGTATATGTGACAAATAAAATTTGATTTGATTGAAATAAGAATATGTTCTTAACTGACTTGCCTAGTTAAATCTGTGAACACTCTTTACCTACCCTGTGGTGACCAGCGGCTTCACTGTGATTAATATTTTTCTCAGGATGAAAAAAAATCACAAACAATAGACAGTGTTACAACTCACAATGACTAAGGTATTCTCTATTATTTTACACCCTGGTCATTTGAGAGTCAAAGTACCCCCTTAGGAGGACTAAACCTTGATGAACACTGATAGTAGATATCCAACCTGATAATTGTCCTACCATAATTCCATTAAATAAACAGTGGCTGGTAGTTGGGAGGGTGGGGGAGAATTACATGTCATTTTCTGCATTGTTATTCAGCCACATCAATTTGAGTTTATTGGGTTTTTATCCAAGACATATCACCCTTGCTAAAGAAAAGAGTCCCCTCATCCAGCTGGTCCTGAGGCTGAGTTCACAAACCTGTTCTACTAACACACTGACCAGAACATCCAATCAATCAGAATAAAACAAATTACAACACAGTCAAAAACAAAACTACATTGCTTATTGGGAAACAAAAGCAGAAGCACAAGGCAAAATGCAGTGCTATTTGGCCCTAAATCGACAGTACACAGTGACCAAGCTTACTGTTCAAAACCTTTGAAAAAACATAACAAAGTACAGGCTCAGTGAGCACAGCCTTGCCAATGAGAAGGGTAGACACAGGGAAACCTGGCTCCCTGTAGAGGAAAGGCTGTGCAACCACTGCACAACAGCAGAACCTGAGACAGCTGCATTTCCTGACGAAATGTCCAAAAAAAGTCAAACAATCAGAGAGTGTAATTTCCCCAAAATTGAAACCTTTATTCAAGGTTTGAAAGGCCTCTCTGATGAGAATAAGCTACCCATCCTGTTGGATGAGGACACAGAGAGCCATGGGTTGGCAGCACACTACATTGCTGCCTGCCATAGGGACAGTGTCTGACAGACCAACCAACCTGCACATGTCCTCTATGCTTATTGTTATTGTTCAATGTATTTTGACCCTTAGTTATTGTTGTTACTGTTGTCCCGTTGACAATTACGTCATGCCAATAAAGCAAATATAATTTAATTGAGAGAGAGAGAGAGAGAGAGAGAGAGAGAGAGAGAGAGAGAGAGAGAGAGAGAGAGAGAGAGAGAGAGAGAGAGAGAGAGAGAGAGAGAGAGAGAGAGAGAGAGAGAGAGAGAGAGAGAGAGAGAGAGAGAGAGTAGAGTACACATGGTTTGGTTTGAGGAAACAAGTTAGTTATATTAATTTTATTTCTATGTCCTAAGAGGAAGTAGCTCGCATCATCTATGGAAGCAGACATTAAAAGGATGATATGCAAATGTAGGGAAGAGATTAGAGATACAACAGTTATTCAAATGTTTGATTAATAATGCATCATCGCCACCGTCATTTATTCATTCCAGGGAGCGATAAGTCATCTTTCGAGTCAAGAGTGAAATACGTTTTCCTGTTTTCCTTGAGCAGCTTACCTTTTTTTTAAAGCACACATCATTGGGTGACTAACTTTTGTCCATGTCAAATATTAACTTATTGTGTTTTATGTCTATCTCTTCTGGGTATAAATACTTCGCAAAGAGGGAATATCCAAATATTAAAACAGGAAATACTGGTTTTCTGAGTCCCTCACAGCCTCCCTCCACCAATCTGTTACTTTTCTGGCCACTGGGGACCTGACCTCTTTCCACAGGAAAGATTCAAAGTAAAGCAGAACATCTGATCTGTCTCTTATTTGTGCAGCTCAAATGAACAAGTTGTAATTCACAGTCTCAGATCGAGTCACCATGCACTTACTCTGTTGATTTTAACAAGAGCAACCAACAGAAGAAAAATCTACGTTTCTGATGTAAGATTTTTGCTTCTAAGCAATCTGTTACTTTGCGATCTCTCTCTCTCTCTCTCTCTCTCTCTCTCTCTCTCTCTCTCTCTCTCTCCTCTCTCTCTCTCTCTCTCTCTCTCTCTCTCTCTCTCTCTCTCTCTCTCTCTCTCTCTCTCTCTCTCTCTCTCTCTCTCTCTCTCTCTCTCTCTCTCTCTCTCTCTCTCTCTCTCTCCTCTGTCTCACTTTCTTTTATATACACTGAGAAACATCTGAAGTGTTTTTGAGAAAAGCACAAGCAAAGGACAAGTGCTCATTTGCCTGTAAGGCCTGTAGTGAATGTAAACTAAATTCATTTCCCGTGTTTGAGACTTCTTCCCCGAAGATCACACACACACACACACACACGGTCGTAGTCTGTTCTCCAATTGTCCATCAATCTCTCATGTTCTTCACTCTGTTACACTGCGAGCAACGGTGGATGGCATAATATCTGCGGCTGTCTACAGCAGTGGGATCAGAATATCACAGAACGGGTCCCATAGAGAGACCTACAGTCGAAGTTGTTGTGGCGACTGTAGTGTACGGAGAGAGAGGGAGAGTTAAAAAACAAAACTAGAGGGATAGATATGGTCTGGTGAAGGAGATGCTTTGTGTCACACCATTATCATTTAGGCCCTTATACATTGTATTGTATACTAAACGTCTTTAGAAGGCTGTCAACTGTATGCTTAGGGCCTCAGACATACTAGATACTCACCATCGTTGTTAGAAGCTGTCAGCGGTATATAGGATATATGTAGTCATAAAAGTAGTCATACTTTATGTAAGACATTGAATTATCTTCAACATAAATCTTACTTACCGTAATGGATCATATACCGTACTTGTGGTTTGTGAACTTATTTAGGGGCGACATTGAAACAGTGAAATGTAGAGCAGCTTTGGGGTATGTTCTCATGTACAGGAAATGACACCGTCCTGTTCTCCTCCTCCTCTCATCCCCCTCTCTTATTTAGTTTGGGGATTCCATTCCATTCGATTCTTTTCCCACCACCACCTGTGAATTCTCCTCCTCCTCCTAAGTTTTAGCACAGATGTAACATTTCTGGGGAGCAATTCCATCATGATAGCTGCTCCTTTCCCAGCACAGAACAGCAGTCCTGCAGGGAGTTGGAATCCAAAGATAGCCGTGTTTCCATGCGACTGTATGGGGAGGACAACATCAATTACATATCTTTGGAAAATATAATAATTTGTGGCTGGTTTGGAATTATACAATAGACTAGGATTTGTGTAACTGCTGTACTTTTACCCGACAAGTTATCTTGGCAATAGTCAGATAAAAGGTCTTATTAGTATACAAAGAAACAACGTGTTATGCTTATGATACTGTTATGGCAGGTGAGAGGTCACATCTGGCTCCTGATATAATCATGAACCTTAGTGTGCTTCAGCAGTGGAGTCTATAAACTGAACGGAGTCACCGTCTGCTCTCTGCATTCAAAGTGTGGCCGACAAAAAAAGGTCTTGGGCTTCACTCATCATCCTCCACCTTCCCCCCTTTTTCTTTCAAAAGGTGTTCCACCTGATGAGGGTGATTTCGGGACCCTAAACGGTCAGTAATGACTTTTTAAAATGTATTTTTATTTTATTTTATATATTATTTCACATATTTTGCTATCCTCAACTGTTAAAAAATACAAGTGCACCTTATTGTAACGCTAGAATCCTTATACCTGACAGGTGAGTAGACCAGTTGACTGGTTGAATAACTACTAGGTTAAATACCAGGATCATTACTGATTCCACTGTGTATTCTGTACTGCAACACTATGTTATAAACCATAGGCCTATACTGCTTCTGTGGTGCATAGGATATAAGCTATACAGTTTTATTGTTGCGCCACACGATCATTTAAATGTCAACCTAGTTGAAATTGACATAGCCTAGATGTATTTACTGCTTCATAAAACGGTCATATTTGATTCCTTGCTAAATGAATAAGTAATGATAAAACTGACAAAGGGCATATATTTGCTGTATTGATATAATTCATACCGGCAAACATGGCACGTACAAATAAAGACACTTGCTTTCCAGAGCCACAAGAGTGTGTTGTGTTTCCTCTCAATTAAATTAACAGATTCATTAACGCTAAGGTCCCCCTATAGGTCATCCATCGTCAGTAATCCCCTTTCACGCTGTATATGTTTGTATAAAATATTCAAGCTGGAAGCAAGGAGCGGTGTCACTCAGAGCGCGCGGGAATGAATGAGCAGGGACACCGCTCCAGTTGTTGAGCGGCAGCACAGAGGGATTTGGCAAGTCAGACAGAGACCATGCACTTGCTTGACATACATTCGGTGCGCACTTAAAATGAATGACTTTGCGTCTTTATCTGGCATGCAATTGCAGGCTATTATTTGCTGTCAAAATCGGAAGCGAATCACACGCCTACATCAGTCTTAATCTCACACACATGCTGTACATAACATTAACACACAAAGCAGATTACTCCGTGGAGCTGCAAAACTTGAGTTTGGAGTAGCCTACTTACCAGCTGCAGTAAAGCGGGATCCCCTTCTTCAAGTCTGTAACGCACTATCACCTGACTGCGACCAATAACAGCTGCATAAATGACAACAACGTTATTTTGTACATACCTAGTAGCTAATGAAAATACAACAGAAATATAGTAGTAGGCTACAAATAAACACAATACTGTACGTGTAATAATAAACATAATAATCTGAATATTACACTTTTTTTTTAGAAATTAATATTCTTAATAATAATCATAATTGTAATTAATACAATTATATATAATTCATTAAAATGAATTGCAGATAAAAAAAATATTGAAAAATACTCTAATATCAATCTATTTTCAGCTGTGCTGTCTATATCGACCGCCTTTTGGAATATTTAATGCCAGATGTTGAGCACCTTTTCCTCTCGAGCTGTGCTTCCAAGTTCTCTGGAATCTGATTGGCTTTGGACAAACGCATCAAACAGTCGAGCCTCTTGATTGATGATTTAATTATCCATACAGTTGATAACTGCATAGGACAGGACAGAAAATATAATACTTTATTTACATAACCAATCACAGCGTTGAAAAGGTGGAGCCTCCCTCTCCATCTATAGTGAGAGACAGACAGAAATAGAAACAACAGCATCACAAGGAAAATACATGAATAAATCAAATAGAGAAATCTTAATTGGAGTAATAACCATGTCATATAGTTGCAATAGAGAGAAATATTTTGGTCGATATAACATTGAATAACACCTGTGAAAAAAAGGAATAAATGTAATGTAATGTAATGTACACACTTGACGTGTTTCAATCCTGGTCAGAGTGATGAGTTCACATACACTTTGTTTAAAACACACAGGGAAAACTTCTAATAAAGTACCTGTACGCACCTGACTGCACCTGGCACTTGCGAGAAGCACCTCAATACACATCTCTTTCGCTCTTGTAGGTGCATGGGGCATGCGCCGTTATACATGCTCCACTCATAGTGGTTATTACGATAGTACAACATAAACGCACGTCCATAGAGGCAAATAAATACACGTTTACAAATATAAAACATTAACAACCCAAACCGCTGATGCTCACTTCCTTAACACTCTGCAACCCTTATACTTTCATCCCTGGTATGTGTGAGAGTCAGTCAAACTTGCAACGCTATCATTTCGGTCCCTTTCCCCCCTTTCAGATGTGGTCGTGTGGGTTGAATATGAGAGTGTTCCAACTTTTCTTCTTCCGGATAATATTCTTGTTTCTTCGGCTGCTTATACGTGGTAGTCATAGTCCGACAGTCACAGTTCATTTCACTCGGATCAAACAGCCTTGGAGATAAAATAAAAAATAAAAAACGTATCACGTTTACCAAAAGATGCTCACGTTTGGTCCTGCTCAATTATCCCCTCCCGTGAAGACAGGTGGCGCGTGTCCCAGAGTTGGTTCTCTCCTCTCCTCCGTAGTACAGAAAAGAAAAAGAAAAAAATGTCATTAGAAGAGGCGTAACACGTCAGTCCGTCCCCAGGTTTGTTTCCTGGAGTGTCTGAAAGAGATCAGTCCTAACCTGCCCTAGCAGGAATAACGGTCCTTCCGAACCACTATTTCTAAGGCTTTATTATCGTTGCAAGGATCCCTGCACATTTCTCTCCGCAATTGCTTACCGCGGCAGTCTTGTGTTATCACTACAACCGAAGTCAACCGAAAAGATACTACTATACGAAATCAGGTATGTGTCCATTTCTTTACCTCGACTAATAACCTTTATAAAATAGGTCATTTATCATTTTAGAGATTGCGACTTAGAGCTTTTATAAGGGATTTGGTGATGTAGTATTGCGTTCACTTTAAACTTTCTCTACCTGCACAGGTGGATGAGGTAGCGGTGCCTTTTAAATATCTAGGCTTGCGAGTGCGTTCCAACAGAAAATATGCAGTTTTACAGAATATGATGAAAAGCCTACTCTTCGAGCCGAATAACCACGAGAAAAAAGAAAAAAAACAAGCCCGGTCTTATTCAGCTTTGGATTCACTTTCACCGAGCCAAGCACGCACCCTTTTGTATCCAACTCGTTCTTGTTAGTGTCTTTCTGTATTTTTTGGTTTCGTAGAGTAAAAGTTGTCTGTCTCACAATATGGTAAATATTCGCTTATCATATCAACGTTATTTATTTGTTCAGATAGCTGTAATATGTTTCAATTCCTGTCTGGATAATTGTATATTTGTTGACACATCATTTTGTGGTATTTGTTAGTTTTTGTGTGTTTATTTGTTTTTCCTGTCGTGGGTCGTTCCTCATAGTAATACAATCCATTGGCAGAATTTAACCCACTCATTTCGCACGATTAGTCCATTGAAAGCATGAATGTTTTCATGTTTTGTCTGTTTTAGCTTATTTATGCATGTACGTTTTTCAACATGACAGGCCTAAAACGTAAAATATGCATGCTATCTAAAATTAACCTTAAACGAACAAATGTAGTAATATTCGTAATTTAATTGTGGAGTACATTTACATTTATGCATTTAGCACTACGTATTTCACAACATAGCTTTTTGTATCATCTTTCATTTTTATTGTTTTGTGTTGTAAGTGATATGGGCCTAGCGGAGTGAAATTGCTCTTCTTTCCACCCTGTGATATTTACATTTGACACAAAGCCTATTGTTGAACTCATAACTTTAACATTGCCCCAGTCATCATCAATGTAGGTTACTCTCAATTTTAAAAATGTAAGGTTAAAAAAAACATAAACCCAGATAAATCAATGTAGGCCTACTGTTTGCGATATACGAGTTATTTTTATTTTTATATATATATCGAAGCAGAACATAAAATGAAAACAGCACAAAAGAAAATGATCAATGGTAAAACTTTTCTTATTTGAATGAACATAATGTAAAACGCATGCTTAACCCAGCACGGCCATGACTTGGTGAATTATGCCTCATACTGAAGGTGCAACTCCATGTCTCCCCCTTTCTCTGCCTCCTCTCCTTCCCCGTCGTCATGTTCACTTCCACTTATCATCATCCCCGATCACTGGCATTATACAGATCAACAATACATTGATCGACCCCTTATCGTACTCCAGCATAGGTATAAAATCAAATAAAATGTGTATATTGGGTTTTCTATTATTTTCTCTTTTACTTGGCGCCTGAAATTTAAATGGTTTCTCCCAGTCAGTCCAGTGTACCCACATTGTTGCTGCCTGTGTTTGGTTGTTAGATATTGAGCCTGCGTGCTGCTGCTGATTCAAGGAGTCGAGTCCATGCGAGCTGCCATCTGATCCACTCTTATCAATGAAGCACGAGATCATGGCGGATGGCCCCAGGTGTAAGAGGCGAAAACAAGCCAACCCAAGAAGGAAAAACGGTAAGAAAATACATATAAAAATAACATACTGTCATTTGCAAAATATGTTTGTTGTGGATCTAGAGCTGTAATGTTGTCACTGTGACTGTAGTTCAGAGGGGCTGGCTACGAATTACCAAATGCGTATTTTTGTTCTGCTCTCGTCTCATAGGAAATAAAGGGACACTTCTAACTGGGAAATAATGCGTAATGTGTCCGTATTGTACTGTGTACACAGGCGGGACTGTCTATCCTTCATTGTGAAATTAGGAGCACAACGTCTTTGCTAATTTCGTAATTTTTACAGAGACTATTATACGGAAGTTGTAATAAGTTGAGAGTTTATCGTTGCGCGAAAAGACTGAGTAGCAGTGAGAGGCATTTCAGAAAGTTTCCCATCCCATATAACGGTTCAGTCGCGAAGTCCCTTATTGCCCACCAAGACAAACCCGTTAGAGGAGGACTGATTTTATTTGCTGTTCTGTAGTTGACGTACCTGTAGATTCAGTTGTTTAGCATATTTTTTTTCAGCAAGTGTTTGTTCCTTATGCTACGCTACACATTGCTTAGATTCTCACACTCCTGAGTATATTATTTCATTAATGTAACTCGTTTGTATATGTCTAAACGTTATTGTTATGTTTAGTTCTCGCGTTGTACCCAAATAATTTGTTACAGTGTTACATCTACTCTCTCTCGAAACATTGTCCCCCTTTTCAGTAAGGAATGATTAGTGTCCCACACCGTTGGCAACTGACAAGAATATGAAACAGAACATGGGGGGACAATTCGCTGTGAACACGCTGTAATAGCTTAGTTGACTAATTTATTATAAACAAATAAGATGGCATGTACGCTAAGATGGTGATATTGACGGGTGGTGTGCCTCGTGTCATTTATTATATTATTAGCAATATGAAGTGCTTGTATGGAGCAAATAGCGGTGAAGGATACGTTTGTCACTCTATTATTGTCAACTGTTTGTTCACCCACCGAACTGTGTTACACGTTGGGAGTTATTGAACCATGTCGTGGATGACTTTTCGTAGGGAATATACGTCTGTTCCTTTCCCTTTTGTGGACTGTACACTACAATACACCCCGTGCCCAAGTAAATCCAGCATCACCACATGCCTGGGTCCCGAGATCTTTTCTTACACGGGAATGCCTTGCATTTTATTTTGTACCTGGTATTTTCAGTTTCTGTTGCTGTTTAAAGTGGCCTTATCAAATGCGTATGAATGTTGCTTGTACATGTGAAATGTCTCCCCTTTTTATGTGTCTCTTTTCCTTATTGAATGTTGTGTATTGATTCTCGTACAATCAATACAAGGAGAGTCATTGACAATTACAAGCGTAGCTTCCAGCCTGTTGTTGTTCTGAATAACAAAAGATAGGAGTGAAAGTAAGTTCCCCCTTTCACTGTAGTTTTTAGGAGATAAGAATGTTCTTTCTTCCTTTCTTGCCTCTGAGCACCAGTTCCCACCTGTTCCAGTAAACAAAAGTTTGGATTACTTTCAAACACTCCATTCAAGCAAGTGTTTTCTCACAAACACACACCTGATGATTGACATTTTGCATTTGTCAGACAGAAAAATCCTTTCAAGTTCCCTCCATTGCAACAGCAGCAAGCATCCTCACACACTCTCAATGCAAAAATAATTAGCAATGGTATTTTAGTCGCTTCCCCCCCAGTGCTGATGTGGTGTGCAGTGTGCACATATTATAGGCCGACTGAGCAAGTAGAAATTCGGCATTCTTGATTCTATCATATTTTTCTAATATGCCATTGTGATCACAGATGTTGCCCTCCCTATTTACATTTTCTCGTCACGAGATGCCTTCAATAGCTCTCTCCCTTTGGGAATGCTGTGGTTGAGCTATTCAGACAGAGTGGATTTCATTTTCTCCCCTGGATGCATGGAGAGATGTCATAGGAGCTGAGCTTGTGTGTCTGGCCGTTTAGATAACACCACTATATAGCTATCTATGAGGATCCTTATCAGGACGATAGCCTACATACTGAGGTTACTTGAATGCAGTACGCAAGAGAGAAAACATAGACCATCAATTGAAATATTTTGAATATTGATAGATTGATTATGTAAATGATTTATTTACGATATGGGTAGAAAAATACATTATTTTATGCATGACAGTTTGTCATGTTATCCAGAAGACATTTCTCTGTAGTTATAGATTTTTTTTCTTTTAGTAGTAAAATTTCAACGTTTTGATTCACATTTACGGCTACATTTTGTAGCCAGTATTCTGACCTTAGAGGGAGATTCTGTAATTCCAGGTACATTTATTCAGATTAGGTTATTTGGTCCCATTATCATAGGTAATAATGCTTTTCTAGCCATGCATAGTGGTTCTGACTTCGCTGTTTGTTGATAACACAACTTTTGGCGTGGGATTCTATAGGCCCACATATGATACGATACATACTTATCGTATCCATAGCTAAAGAGTGTTTAAGTCAATCTCACAGTTCGGTGCAAGGTGATATTGGCAACCCTGTAGTTTGTTGGAGTTTTTCTCTCTGCCTGCCTTCCCAGGTGTTGCAAGTCAGACCCAGCTGTGGGGCTCGACCTCACTGTGTGTTTATAAGTACCGCTGGCAAAGTACTCCACAAACCCTTTCCCATCTAACTGGATTAGTCCATCAATACTGTTAAAAATGAGTACTTTTGAACGGCACACTTTCAGTTTCCACACTTTTATTGCCCTCTCAGTATGGGTAAAGAGACATTTGCTCTGGGAATTGACAGACAATGGTACTGGTCGGCATCTCCCGCTCATCTATTTTGTTTGTGCGTGTTATGTGGGGTTGCTTGTATTTGGGTGTGCCATTTAATGAGGTGGTACATAAAATGGCACCACTTTTTTTTCAGGGAAAGTTTAAAATGTAAACGTAGAAATTCAGTTTTCCCAAAGGTCTGTTTATCTGATATTTCCTGTAATACAACACAAAGACCTATAAGCTTTTTTTCAATCAACAGAAAGCCTCTCCATAGATGTTCCCATGCTCCAGAATATATTGATTACATAATTGAAGGTATAAAAAAACAAGAAGCTTTCCAGCTTCTCTCTCTGTCTCTCTCTCTCTCTCTCTCTCTCTCTGGCTCCAATAGTTTAATACAATGCTGTGAATGTGATTATAAAAGCCTGTGTGCATTCACGCTAAAGATATAAAGGAGTCTTACTAATTCTTTAGCCTCAGCCCTGCTTTCAGCCCAAACAATGGCAGATTCCTTCCAGTCTAAACATTTTGTCCATCTCTATTATTCATTTGCTTTTAAGGTGCATTTACTCCCCAGCCGAAGAGAAAAAGCCCACCCCCCCCCCCTTCCCCTTCCCCTTTTCACAAATTTCTCCTCTTCCCAAGGTAGGCACTATTTTGTTGCTGTCACAGGGAAAAGGAGGGCAGGTTCGCTGGCGCTCACGGACAATTGATTGTCAGTCGTAATGTGTTTCATTTACATGTTTTATAACGTCAATAGTGCTGGGGTGTCCACTGTACCATTCATGCTGCCATTCCCACAAGGGTGCAATTGTCTAAGCAGCCAAAGCTAGTTACCTTTTCTGATGGCTTTTTCACTCGGGCAAAAATGGAAAGGGCGGTGTTGCCGTCGTGCGTCAGTGTTTAGAGAAGGATTATTTTGTTTAAGCAAGTGAAATAATTACTGCAGATATTACGAGCCAGCAAGAAATGATCTCCTTTCGGCCGGGGCCTGCACTGTTCGCATGGCAGCAGTGACAGGCGTGAGGTGTCCAGACAGACTCAGGGTTTTTAGAAAAGCTATTTCATATGATGAGGTATTATTAGATTGTTTACTTAAGATGGTATCTGGTAATGGTAGATACAGCATGTTGAGGATGTGTGTTTTTGTGCACTTTTTTCCAAAAACAACATCCTGATCCTGATTTCTGGCATGTCGTTATGCGGGGCCTTTGTTGCCCTTTTCACCCTTTTCAAGCAGATACAGTTGGTTGATGCATCACTGTAGTTTGATGTTTATAATTCTTTATCAAACGGGGGTCATCATAAGCTAAATATATCCTTCTGCTCCAACTACGGTAGTCAAACGTACACCACTGAACACTTTTGTGTTACCGGATCTCTACCTGTTAGATTTCAGAACTTCCGGAATAAAAAATTTAAAAAACATATACATTCCATTGCCTAGTGTGGTGACTTTCGACTTAGTAAAGGTTTTAGTTAATTCAAAACTACATAGATCTCCTTAACATCACATTCAGCCACAAACACATGTTGTGTTTGCTGTGATGAACCAGATTCACGCCAGTATCAGATGATTCTGAATCGGACCAAACATGACCATCTCTACAATCGGACACCGATACGCAACTTTATCCCCCAAATTCTGTCTGTTTAAAACATTTTAAAAAATCTTTCCCATTTTATTTTTTTGTTTTGGGTTCTCTATTTTCTTCTCCCTCTCTGGCTTGTGAAGATATTTTCGCCTAACGGGGAGAACACACACAGCAGAGGCACCGTTAGCTGAACCCCTGACACCGCGGTCTTTGGAATGCCTTAGGTACGATTTCACTTTCGCTCACATCAATGCTGACCTGAATGTCTTTCATATCTGATCCGCCGTGTCTCTCCCAGTAAACATCCCCCGAGGGGAGAACAAAGAAAGGAGCTCTTCTTCTTCTTAATCACAATTCAGCCCTTTCACCGCCAGCAGGCTACATTTGCATTCAGCATCAGAAAGGCCGAGATGAAAAGGGGGAAAAAAGGAAAGCAGAAAGGAGAGCAATAGCAACAAAAAAAAAATGGCAGAAGGGTGGGTGGTGAGCAAAATAACTTAGGTGTTTGTGGCTGTTTGTTGGGCGTCCCCTGGTTACTAGCCTAATATAGCTCCTACTCTACCGGTGTAGGCCTGGCCCTCCTGACGGTCAGATAGTGTTACGAGATGGCATGCCTGTACTATTCATGGACACTCACTCTCACACTTAAGGAAAAAAAAATGAAAACGTGTCTGAGACGGATCAGATTCCAACTTAAGAGGTCTGTACTAGCTCGGCGCAGGTGTGTTTAGACACAATTACTTTTTTGGGGGTGTTTCTCTTTTGTCCATTTTGAAATAAGAATTGGAGAGCAAAGCAGCGCTTATGTCTACTGTTATTTTTCAAATGGCATTCTCACGTGATATTGTAGGGATTCCTTGTGGATGTGTGTTTTGTATGTCACCTGAAGAGCAGGTGTGTCAGAGGTCAATAGGAGAGACTATTTCTGGAGTTGTTGCAGTGTGATCTTTCAAAGTATAATGCTAGTTGATACACTATGCTGGGTTTACTGAGAAAAGTTTAGTCGTTGTGTTATGAGATGAAAATAAAAACCCGTTCAAACAGAGTTGCCATTTTTGTTTCTCTTTACTTTATAGCTCAGTACTCTTTCTACTTTAAGATTAGATTTGGTCCCCCCTAGAAATCTGGACCAAAGTTTAACCACATGCCTCCAGTCTTCTCTTAAGTTGGTTGGCGAGATATCTTTATTGCATAGTGAGATCTAATTCTTCTCTCTCTCTCTCTCTCTCTCTCTCTCTCTCTCTCTCTCTCTCTCTCTCTCAATCAGACTAAAGAATCATGTATGCAAATCCGTTGCCAAGCTTTCAAAGAGGGGATGCTTCAGCCTACAACTTTAAATGCATCATGTGATATGAATTCCGTATTCTTTCTTTTATTTTCCAACCAGAACTTTTTGTTAAGAAAAAAAAGGGTTATTAGTACACCTTCCCCCCTTCCCAAGCTGACCGGGATTTAGACAGATTTACTTCAGCAAACACCTTTGGACACTGGGGGAAAGTCGGAGTCTGTTTGCAAAAGGAGTCCTTTGTTCCGAGAGGCGCAGGGATAATTCTTTACTAGGCAGGCGTGATATTAACCCATGCTTCGATACCAGGAGAAGTGGTTAACTCTTTGTGGACACACACTCACTCTTTACTTGGACAGTTCAGGTTTCTACTCTTCTCATGCATGGACCACTTTCTCAGCTCTGATGAAAACCTTCCCTCTCTCCCTTCCGATGCCTTCTCCTTAAGTACGTTTTCTGAAGTAAAAGAGTAAGAACAGCCTGTTCCATGTTCTGATCTGTATTTTTTTTGTGTGGAAAAGCTGCGAGATCTTGGATAGGGGACTCGCTTGGCTTTATAGAATAGCCAACCCATGATTATAGCTGAAATTCCTTCCCTCTGCAATAGCTTCAGCTCGAGTTGCTGTTCTGCTGGCAATGTCTTCTGTGCTGCTTACATATGTCACTGCTGAGGACCACAGAATGCAAGTAGTACTGCTGAGTTTCTTGCGTCACCAGTGACTAAGAAAAATGCATGAATCCTAGCCAATGAGAAGGCAGTCCTCAAGCCCCTGGGCTTAATATGTTGATTTAATGTCTCAATATTCATTATGCTTAAAGCGAATAGACATTTGATCATGTTTTGATGAGGCTTAAGTCTTAAGTTTGACTTGTTTTGAGACCCGGTTCACTTCATCCACCTCTAATTCTTTGTCCTGCCCCGGATCATATGGTGCTGTATTTGGTTGTGTGTGTGTTGTCCGTAGTTCAGGTTGTGTGTGTGTGTGTGTGTGTGTGTGTGTAGCGACTCGCGGGTGTGAAAGATTGGATGATGGAGGAGAAGTGACAGAATTAGAGGTGTTTGCGGCGTCATTCCGCCGTGACTCGTCCTCTAAGCCCCGTCTCTGTCACTGTCCTCTTGTGACTTGACAGTTCATATCCACTCCCCTGTAAGGTGATGTGAACTCAAACACAACTGTAGTTGGAAAAATATTCAGTCCAATGTCATTCCCTTCTTTCGTTCATTCCTTGCCCCCCCCCTGTGTGTGTGATGCAGACACAAGGCAAACACTGAAATTGAAACTTCAGTGGACTGGCAAATAATTGCATGCATTTGGACTTTTCATTTATCTGTGTACTTCCTTATCCTTAAGCCCACAATGTTTTATGCATTGGGTGAGAAAAATACATTTTAGAAAAATATCATGCCTCATTTGACATTTTCTCAAAGTGAAAACGCGAAGTCTTAATTTGGCCCATCCATTCGGTCCCCATCCCGCTGTTTGCACACATCTAGTTGTTTACAATGGCTCGCGTGTGATTTTCAAAATGTTCCACGTGTCAACTCTCCTATTTGCAAGGTACACAGGATATGACTCGCGACAGGTTGCATAGCAGGTGTGAACTCACATTTTTCGCTTTTCTTAATTAAACAAATTGCAAGTTTAAAGGCACCGCGTTCTGTGCGCATAATCTCATCTGATTTCATTATGGTGTGTTGCGTGTGACTCACAGTCAGCGTAATACACAGCAACTCGGCAGTCCTAGCTAATGCGCAGTCTGTGCTTCAGAACAAGAGAAATACAATAGAAATCTCCCATCCTGCTGATTGTCCTCTTACAATATACATCTGGACTTTGCTCATGAGTGAGTAAGTATAGTGCCCACATGCATGCCATTTGTGGCTGCTCCACACCCCCCCATAGCCTAAACAGCATGTATTCCGCAAGTTCAATAATGACTGTATTATGGCCTATAGAAATATTGGTGTGCTAATGATAATGACTCAGAGTATAGCGCTCCATACTGCTGTCAGGGATGGGGTGGGGGGCTCTACTAAAAAGCTAAAAAAGGAAGGTAGCAACACTAGAAAATGAAAGGCTCTTTATCCGATCAGATGGCTTTTGATGTGGTTGGTGGTGTATGAATGGCGCCATGTTTCTCGGTCCACCGTCCGTTATCTGCATGTTCAAAGTTGTCACCTTTATGGGAAAAACAATGCTCAAAGCTGTTCCTCAGTTTCCTGTTTGATCTTCTGAAGTTGGTAGATTTCGTTTTTTTCCCCCACCAGGTCTGACCACAATGCAAGGCACACACACACACACACACACACACACACAACACACACACACACACACACACACACACACACACACACACACACACACACACACACACACACACACACACACACACACACACACACACACACACACACACACACACACACACACACACACACACACACACGCTTTGATGTATGTTTGATTGTCGGGTGGAAGAGCACTTCTGGCAAGGTCATGGACACATGGGACAATCAATAAGAGATTGTCAGATTAAGCTATCATGACATTTGGAAATGTAGGACTTCACACACATGACTCAATGCATTTTACACTGTTATACGATTCCCCTTAACAACACCTAATAGAACATGTTGCCTCATTCCAGCTCATTTCCTTTCATTTGTTTGAATCATGTAGAAGCCAAGTCACCGAGAGAGATGTTCTCCTTTCCTACCTTTGCCTGGTTGGAAATGGAGAAGGTTGTGTCTGTCTTGATTAAGGACATACGGGGTCCATTTTGAATATTATGGAAGGTAACCGTGCCACTGTTACTTCTATGCAATTGCAGTTGATTGCTGTGCAGATTCAGTCATTTGTAGCACTACATTTTTGTCACTTTAAATGCTTTCATCTTATCGTTTGATCAAATGAGCTCTTAACTGAACGTTGCAGCAAAGGAAGGAATTGTATGAAATTACATTTCCCCTTGTTATTCAAACATATATTTAACCCTTGGTAAAAAAGTGAGCCAAGAAGAGAAAAAAAACCCGCACACCTCCCCCCTTTAAATGTCATCGGTAGTAAGGACACGTGTAACGATAGTGTGTGAACCAGTCTGGCCTTGTAAAAACTCTGAGGTGAATTCTTGTGTTAATAGGTTCTGACTGGCGATGGAGCCCCCACTGAACGGCCTGTGTCCCGCCGCTGTCAAACACCAATGTCAAACAAACACCTCCTCAGGTAGCTGGAGGATAATCACACCGACAGGCCTGTCCTCAGCCTTTCTGACACACAGGACCAGAGCCATAGGTTGGAGGCAGGGTCAGGAGAAAAGGGCTCGGGTTGAGGGCTCGGGTATATCGCTGGGAATGGGTTAGGGGTGCAGGGCTAAAGTTAGGGTTGGGACTAGTTGCGGCTAAAAAAAGGCCTGGGCGGACTCGGTGCCTAGACGACCGTAGCCTCTAGCCGCACTATCACTGACTGTTTACCCTCTGTAAGTCCAGGCTCGACCCCAGCCGTCAGTAATGACTGGCTACTCCCTGCTTTCCTACCCAAAGGAAGATTCACTCTTATCACTCCAGAAGTCTTGTTCCAACATTCCTGAGATAAATTCTCCATCACTTTGTTATTCTTACTACTTAGGGGTATTAGTATTAGCATGCCCATCAAAGCAGACCTTGTACTTTCCTTCTCTCCACGGCCGTATCAGTGGTCGTACATTACTCCTGGGATGTGCCATTGGCAGCAGCATAGTTGAAAAATATACGGGCAGAGTCGTATCGAACTGAGCCGCTGACATCAAAGGGAGTCAGGATGATGAAGTAATGTAAATATATGGCTGGTAACGCGGAAGTTAGGTTAGAGCCACACAGGTACTTAGTCTTGCGAATTAAAGGATTAATCAAATTGCACTTCACGGTCCAGGTACCTGGTTGCATCAGGGCTTTGTTAAGAAAATGTGTAGGAGGAGAAAGTCTCTCAATATTCTGTCTGTTTTCATTCAAATGGCAGGGACATGTGGAGAGGTGGTGAGGTTGAGGGAGAGAGAGTGTGAGTGTGAGAAACAGAGAGGTAGAGAGAGAGAGATATTTTCCCTGTATGTATTCTAATATTGTATGGGTCTGGGATATTATAGTATCTCAACATGCCGAGTAGGCTACCTTGTAAACTGGCAATCACAGGATCTGTAATGTTATTACTTTTCATAATTAGTTACAGCAACACTCATTCCATACTGCCGGAAAGGAATATTCCTTAGTAATTAAAGTCATGAAATATTCAGTTATGCCTACCTTTTCAGCAGTCTCGCAAATGAGGAAGCCATTTTTAATGTCCACACTGCCTCTGATTTTATTATAATGGCAGCTTGGCACATCTGCAATTAGTACCTCTACTGACAGTTACCATTTCTGAGGAGCGGTAAAGAGGCAGCAAGGGGACACGGGGCGGCGGAGGGAGGGACGCGGAGCCGGGCGCTATTACATGTGCACCAAAAGCCTCTCTCTCTCTCTCTCTCTTTAACCTTGTTGTGTCTTTTTTCTTCCTCTCCGACGCAGAGGTTACCTTTTCCCAACGGTGCAAAATCGACTTGACATAAACTGTTCATCAGTTTCAGGATTCTCCCCTGAGGTATTTGCATCAAATCAGCTCAGTCAAGCTTCAAGTTGAAATTGGCAGGCCAGAACCTGACAGCCAGGGTAGGGACCGGGGAAAGAGACAGGGAACTGACAGTGGCAGGGCGGGAGGGTGAGACAAATCTCTCCCTGGCTTGGCCAGGGTGGAGGAGAGAAGCGAGAGAAAAGGGCCCTGAGCGAGCTAGGTCACAGGGGTAATGGGCGCAAAGTTAGGCGGATGAAGGGATGAGTAGGCCTTTTTTCTCTACCTTTTCCTTCCCTTTTTCTCCTCTGCTTCCAAATCTCTGTGGTAATGGCCATCTTTAGTGTTGTCTTTTATTGGGTTTGGGGGGGGATATGAGGACAAACATTTGTTGCTTGGCTGGAATAGTGACTTGGAAAAATTGGTTTAGTGCAATGGATGATACTGCTGAGGATAAAAACCACTCAGTGAGTGAGTGCAGTAGTGGATATTGAGCGTCAGGCTTTCAGAGTTACCCTGTGCATCAGACAAAGTTGTACACTCACACACATGCATGCACAGACACGCGTGCATGTTCAAACACGTGCACGCGCACACACGCACACACACACACACACACACACACACACACACACACACACACACACACACACACACACACACACACACACACACACACACACACACACACACACACACACACACACACACACACACACACACACACACACACATATATGGATGTCATAAGGTGAATGCACCAATTTGTAAGTCGCTCTGGATAAGAGCGTCTGCTAAATGACTTAAATGTAAATGTAAATGTACACATACACAAAAAGAGAGAGAACAAATGCAATCGTTGCACCTTGAATCGCCTGAGTTACATAGAAATGGGATGTTGCAGGACACAGACGAGTAGTACCGTTATCTTCTTGAATTACTCTCCTCTATACCCCTTAGAGAAATCCAGATAAGGATTTGTTTGATGAAACTTTCAGTGATTCTTCGCTGCTCCAATTCTGTCTCTGCGACATCACGAAGCAGGGCGAAAATTCGACTGTAAAATGTTTAAAATCCCCTAAGGAGCAAGAGTTGAAATCCTCTTAAACATATATTCTCATTGAAGTGGAAGTCAAAGATCTAGGTGACTATCATTGTTTCTTGTATGTTCTCTCTTTTAAAAACAAAAACCTTTCCCATGTACACATGCTTAAAATGTATTCGCCCCTTTTAACAGCCTTCGAGCCTTGCAGAAGTATGACACTTTCTCACTGCTTTTTTTTTTCCAATCTCTCTTTCTTGCCCTCTCTCTCCTCTCCCTGTCTCTCAGTCCTCCTCTCTGTCTCTCTCCTCTCTCTGTCTCTCAGTCCTCCTCTCTCTCTCTCTCTCTCTCTCTCTCTCTCTCTCTCTCTCTCTCTCTCTCTGTGAGCTTTGCATGTGACAGCCAGGGCCTGACGGGTTGATGGCCGTTCGACAGGCAGCATTGAGTCAAAGTGGTGTGACGGCAGAGTTTTGTTAAGCTGGGAACAAAGGCATGGAGATGCCGGCCTGGTATTGTCTGCGTGCATATGGGCCTTGTCACAGTTCCTCGGGATTTTATACTCTGTTTACGCCATCACCACTAATATTCAGAAAGGGGTTGCCTCTTTTCTCCAAAGATATGATTATATACCAAGTGTTGCTGTGAATCCCTTGAGGTGCTCTTGGAAAGTCAGAAGAGCAGAGACTCATAGACATTCTATTTTTTAGTGTTGATGTATGCTCAGAAGCTCTGTGTTTACTGCATAGTATTATATATGGGTTATTTTCATGACCAGTATTACGGATTTCTGTGTTGTTTTTTGGAATTACACACTATGTTACACACTCAAACTCTCTCGCGAACCAGTTTTCAAAACCCATACAAAAGCAACGAATTATAGTTGCATACACATACTGTAGTTGAGCCCCCCTCTATTTCATACTGAAGTTTTTTTCATAGAGAAGCTTCACTGCACTGCCTGTGGCTGCAGGACTCCTATGCCTCCCCTCCCTTCTCTCCTCCTCTTTATGGTCTCTGCTCAAACTGAAAGCTGTTTGCAGTGAGATTAGTGAAGGGGAGGGGGAGGCAGGCAACTAGGTGGGGGAAGGTAGACAGGGGAAGGGGGACAAGACGTCCGGTAGCAGACCACGCTAGCCAGGTCAGGGTGAAAGGCCTGTAGGCCCCAAGCCATCAGCCATGCCAGATATCTCCTCTCCCCATCAAATGCGGACAGTAATGCGAACAGTCTTCTGGTCTCTAATGGGTCGGTTGGTTCCACCATTTCAAGCCATGACAGTGTGTGTGTCTGACTCAGGTCAATCTAATTCACCTCTGTGCCAAACACATATAGGTGCATCTCTATATCAGTTGAGTTTGTTAGCCAACGAATGCTTTTAGCGAAAGAAACAACACCATTTTAGGGGGATTTGCAATGTTGATGTCTTTTAGTCTTTATTGTGGCAGTGCTTGTGACGTTAATATAAAAGCGAGTTCCTGAGAACACAGCCTGTAAAAGTCCTCTAAGACACCCAATGATATTTTCATGAGCCTGTAAAGATTATGAGTCCATTCTTGTAGTACCCATCTGTGCTTTCATTTGCAACTGTCTGCTCAATTGTAAAAGGGGAGGGAGGGGGGAGAGTGACTTTCATTTAGTTAAATAGTTGGATAAGGTCAATGGAGGTAAAGATGTCGTTAAGTTTAGTCTTTTCCTTTTTTCTTGAGAGGACGAGTGTACAGAGATGCCACAATGTGTACAGACAGTAGGTGTTGGGCTTGATACCGTCTAAGTACATCAGTAGAAGGGCTGCCTAGCTTCTGCTTGTCAAAATGACGTTTTAACCCAAACACGTATTGGCAGAAATTACAGGGTTAAACAAAATTAAACAATCTGTAAAGAGATGAACTCAGTCTGTCCGTCCAAATAATTTTTTGTTGCAAAACAATTACAAAATTACAGTAGATAAAAATTGTTCGCCGCCTGTGTGTATGCAATCAACACAACGAAGAAACAAAACAATTTAATGTGGGAAAATCATCATTCATCTGCATTATAATTGCTTCTTTTTCACATCTACACCGTGGTTAATTAAAATTGTGATTAAATGCGGCTGCGTTGCCTAAGATGTCTTCCCCCCCTAAACAGGTGGTACAGAATTTAAAAGTAAAGAGAAAAACGTAATTAGCATTGGAAATTGAGAAATTGCCTGCAAGAATCGGTGTTAATTTCAGTCACTGATGAGGTAATTTATAAAAGGAGCAGCACTGCGAAGACTGTGCAAACCGAGGTTGCCATCCTCCTCCTCTTCCCTGTTCCCAGCATGCAGGTGAAACTGTTTGCAAAACATTGAACCTATTTGCAATTTAGTCTTCGTTAGCATCACTTTAGCAATTCCTCTCAGCTGCTACTGATAAAATAAGCACCAGAGACAGGAACATGTGGCATTTGAAAGGTCTTTTCTGTGTATTTCCCATATAAATCCATCAGAAAAGCAGGGCCAAGGAATAAGGTAATGTTTGTCATTAGGATAATGGAAGACTTGTCCAGTTTCAAAAACAATGAGTTCTCTTCATTGTCTGGTTTCATCCAACAGTTTCTTAGCAGCACCACATATCGGGATGAAGCTCTTTAGTCAGGTTCCAGAACCACTCGGGATTGGTTTCAGAACTCTATGGTCAGGTTCCAGAACCACTTGGGATTGGTTTCAGAACTCTATGGTCAGGTTCCAGAACCACTCGGGTTTGGTTCCAGAACTCTATGGTCAGATTCCAGAACCACTCGGGATTGGTTTCAGAACTCTATGGTCAGGTTCCAGAACCACTCGGATTGGTTTCAGAACTCTATGGTCAGGTTCCAGAACCACTCGGATTGGTTTCAGAACTCTGTGGTCAGGTTCTTGGCCTCAGTTACGACCTCAGTCCGATTTTCCAGATAAATCCATAGAAGGAGCAGACTACAGGCTAGCTACCGATGGCCTGTACTTCTGAATATGTTGTCTGTTAATTAACTAAGTGTTCATCACTTGACAGGCCTTGTGACGTCAGCACTGGCATGAGAGGGATATACGATGTTACATGACGTTCCCCACAATATCACTTTTTGATGGTGATGTTTTATCAAAGAGGTTATGTGATATGACACAAGCCTGTCAGTCTGGGATAGTGGCAACATTTACTCAAGTATGTGCCTTTAGATCCCCAGCACATCAATCTCTAGGCCTCACAGCACACACACGCACACACACACACACACACACACACGCACTCACTCACGCACTCACGCACACACACACACACACACACACACACACACACACACACACACACACACACACACCTCCCTTCTTTCTCCAACCTCCGGTGCACTCAGCGAGCAAGCCACAACTTTTACAGATATGTGACAAATTGTTGTGCTTTTCCTCATGTTTGACATCCTGGCTGGGATTGTTTGTTGCATTTTTTTGTTTGGCTGCGTCCTGAGACCCAAGGTGGCTGCTACTGTACAGCATGTCAAATGTGGTTAACATGCAGCCATTTATCTTTAAAGCCCCTTGCACACAATAGCTGGGGGTGTGCATGGCTGATTGTGAGGAGAGAGCAGTGGGCTTCCGAGTAGAAAGGCAGAAAGTGCTTCCTTTCATATATGCTGCACCACCTCTCTCCTCTCCCTCCTTACCTCTCTTCTTCACAGAATATCCCTTCATTAATATTTTATTTGATTATTTTCAGAGTCACTCTGCTGAACAGGTCAGGCAGTATCTGACAAGGTATTTCAGAATGTTGTGAACCTTCACCAGACAGATTGTTCAGTGCAAGTGTAGTGTAACTGAGCCGCTTGTTGCCCTCTGGAGTGTGGCAAATAAGATCCAGGACAGATTTTTTTTCAGATTTTTTTTTTACTTCAAGAATGTAAGATAGCAAAACAGATTTGTAGTGGCTGGAAATGGGGTGGGAGGGAGTGGGCCTAGCCTATCCTATTATGCCTAGCTACCTTGCCTTGCTACAGTACATTACATTTACGTCTAAAACACCGGGTAATGTAGGTCCAATGTTTTACAACCTCGGATGTTTCCCACCTTTTGTTTTCAATGTGACACAGAGAAGGCAGAAACCCCATAAACATGTTGCAGTTCTGGAGATACCGCATAAGCTATCACTTCACTCTGGGACACCTCGTGTAAGGCGTCTGTAAAATGGACGCAAAGGAATACAGTGTCATCATTTTTCATACAATGTTCAAAACAAGGTGATGAAAAGGTAGATATGTTAAATGTTTAGATGGTATAGTGGCACATATTGGAATTGTACAGTGTGATTGAGAGAGAAAAACATCTATCAGTTCATTGGATGTATTATTTGCTGTGTAATAGATTATTACTTACTTGTTGTGAGCAGATAAAGATGAGACATTATTATTGTGTTCAGTTTTTTTTTGTGGCGGGCAGCAAGGCAGGGTAAGCGAGGAGGGGATGTTGAATAGGATGTGTTAAGGTGGGTATGCCTCCCTTACTCATATGTAAAGAGAAAAAGGAGAGAGCTTCTTTCTCCTATTCTCCTAAACCCCGAGGGAGTAACTGTTCTTCAGTGAATAATATACAGTGAGAAAACAATCCCTAAATATCAGGGAAAACCTCTAGTTTGTTTATGTGCGCTTAATGTGAGTCTGTCCGCCTGGGAACCGCCGCAAATGGGAGAAGTATGCGTGGATTTCACAGGTAACGGGATTACGTGGGCACATAATTGATCCATTTGGGGGGAGGGGGGGAATGACAGCGCTCTAAAGAGGGCTAGGCTTTGGAAATGGAGTTTATGAAACAGGCATTCGTAAATTCAAAGGAATCAATACGTCAATTTTATTACGTCTCCAGGCCAGATGGGCTTTAAAGGCACAGTGTCTCCGCTATTTGTATCTTTGTGTCTGTGTCTCTCAGTGTGTCACAAAGGTCCTCAGTGGCCATTTTGTTGTTGATATTTTACTATAGGGTGGGGGTGGGGGGGGGGAGCCAGGTCACCATGGGATCCAATATCCCTGCCCGAGCACATTCATCCAGTGAAATATGTTTGTCAATGCAGTTGTTGACTTGTGACCATTGTTCTTAAGAAGAAGCCATTTAGTGAGACTGGCAAGCACAATAAAGTATTTTCAAAGCTTGCTCGCCCATAGTCATCCATTTATAAGGTGAGGAAAGTCGATTAACAGCATTCTGCATTTTCATCACAAAAATATTCACATTTTATTTAAATACAAATGAACAAACAGCATCCCAGCTAGGAGAGATTTAATTACCCAAACCCGCTAAAATGCAAATGAATAATGCAGTAAAGACTGATGCAAACGGAGAGAAATATAAGGCCATAGATGTTTTCTTAACCGGAAATGAGTGGAGAAAAGCGGGCTCCAAAATCTCATCATGTCTAGGATGCTGTCTTGCCTCCTCTCATTCCATGCAGGTGGGAGAAAACCAGAGGAAAAATATAGAAAATAAACTAGAGAGAAAAAATATATAAAAAAATAGGCATAATTATGAGCCCTAGTTTTCTTGGCGTTTGTAATGCGCTCCCTCCTCTCTCTCCTCTCTCTCTATCCACCATTATAGTAGTTCATTTTCGCAGTAAAGTAAATAATAAGAAGTTGGTGATGCTTGCCTTTTTAATTCCATTTTCCTCCTTTTTTGTTCTGTTCACTGGCTGACATCTGCTATCAATGCTAAGCAGGTGTTTCTGTGTAAACAGACGTGCCCTGTTTGTGTTGCGCCATCCTCGCTACTGTGCACCCAAATGAGCAACGTGATTAAGAATCCTGTAAATTTTTGAAAGGAAACGGATGGCTGCCCGGCTAGAACATAATTACACCGCGCCGACATCCGCAGCTCACCGCCGAACGAAGCCAGAGCCAAAGAACAGCACCAAAATTAATAATATATAATAGCATCTTTCTTGTAATTCATAAATGGAATAAAGTGAAGGGGAGTATCTGCTGATAAGGTTTTTTTGGGTGGAAGGAGGAGGAAGAAGGAGGATGGGGGTAATTTTCTGAGATTGAGTGAAGATTATAGCCTCGGTGATGCGTAACTCAGCCCAGGCGTGTTTAGAAGAGCTTGAAAGACAATTTTTTTTTACTTTTGCCACAGTTCTTTCAGCTCATTTATTTACCAAATGAGGCCTCCAAGAAACGTTCTCTTCGGTTTCATCATTACGGATCTTTATTAGTGCTATTTGATCATCCATGCTACTAAAATGGATGATTTGGCTCTGAGGTTTCAGCTTTCATCCAGTCAACCTTCTGTCTGTCGAGTTATCATGTGATGTAGCCATGGTAATGCACACGGGTTAAATGGGCTGCTTTTGTCGTTGTTTTCTCTTTACATCCAGCCAGAGAGGCAGCATACGTGTCCCTATAGAAGCTGAAGCAAAGTGAAACAAGAAAAGCTGTTCACAAAAAAAGAAAGAAAGTGAGGAAGAGGAACGTCCCCCAACAACTCATGGGATGTTATCTGTCATTTCTTACACTTTGGCTTTATTTTGTATTTCCCACCCCATTGTTGGTCGTGCTCTGTGTTCGCACGTCTTCCAGAGATAAACATCACATTCCCCACAATGCCAACGTCTCTGGGAGACTGAAAACAGATCACAATCGCAGGTTAATCTATGGAAAAGGACACGAAACTGACAAAACGGTCGGAAATGATATACTTGTGGGGGGGGTTGAGAATACCAGTTGTTCGAAAGTGGGTAGGGATGGTATAACGTCTTGAAATTGAACTTAGTTCCAAATCTACCGTTGATAAAACGGCATGACTGATAGGCCGATGTTCTGGGGACAAGTGCAGTGTGCTCGATTCTTCACGCTGATTTATTTTGTCTTGGACTGAGTGAATAAAGGGTGTCTAAAAAAATAAAAATAAAAAATGAATTCTGTCACAGGAGATGTTGCATCTGAAATGTGTTGCAGCGGTTCCTCTGGGCGAGGTTCAAATGGTCAGTTCTCTGGGAGGAGAGGGAAACGAAGATAGCTTGACACACTGACAGATTGAAGACCTTGCAGGGGCAAATGTCCAGTTTTTCTTTACTCCTCTCCCCGTCTCGTTGGAAGCAAAGCTGCACTCCCTTTTACATTCCTTGTTCTCCTGATAATACAAGGTAACTACTACGGGTATCATAGATTTAGCATTGCCAATACAAAAGATACCACAGCAGCATATTTCAAAGAATCCCATTGAAGTGCCCCATTGTAGTACCTTGTATTTGTAACCTATTATCAGTTGGATGCCATATTTATTCACAGTGTGAGTCCAACTTCCACCTCTGGTTAAATACTAACTGACCTTCCGTGTTGGTAAGCGTAATCTCCTGGGTCAGTGGTCAGTGGAAGTGTCGTGGTTGTGGAAGGTGTGTCTCCCTGTAAACACTCTTGTAAGGGAGCCTTCACTTGCTCACTTCTATTCTTTCCCCTTTAATCAGAGGCCTGAGATTACATCCTCCATCCTCCCTTTCGGAAACATGATAATTACACTCCTCTGCGAACACAGAACCCTGTCCTGTCTGACGTTGTTGGCACTCTGAGAGACTGGGAGGGACAGGCCCAGATGCTGACAATTATATTTGAGAAATACACGTACACTATACACACCCTGGCTACTTTAGGACCTTTCCCCTTGTCACATCTAGTATGTAACATCTCAAATGTAGTTGCATTAGATTGGGTTTGGCTTTTAACTAATGAGGACATTTGTATATTTGTATAGGCATCGGCGTCACTATATTGCAATATTGCAAATACAGTTGGATTCACTGAGCTGGGATCTTTTGGTGCTATGCTTTCTCAAGAACTGTCCTTACTTAAAGGAGGACCTGTAACTGATAGAATATTTAAAAAAATATATATAACATATAAGCCCTCTCTTTTGTCCTTGGGGAATTGAGATTGCTCCTTGTTTACCTCGGCCAGCTGCTGTGAGATGATTTGCGCAGGTCGGGGTCACCACAAGCTACTCTGAGGACAATTTGCTGAATCAAGAGGGTGATTGTGTCTGGTGCCAGTCAGTCGCAATTAAGGACAGGATCAGGGGTAGGCGGCAGGCCTCCAGCCCCCCAAGCCCCTGTGCCTGTCATATCTTATGGCCCCGGCCCCATACAAACCAGCTCACCTGAACATAATCGCCCCAACAGCCAGCGCGATGCAAATGAGCCCCGGGGTTAGCGTGGGAAAATAAGCAGTGTCGCAAAGACCTAGGTGACCCACTAGGCAGGGGGTCTGCCTCAGGAGAGGCCTTTGTTTCTAGACTGCCCACGTTAAAAATAGTGCCCCTTCTTTAGTCCGGCTGGCCAACGCAATGCAAGCAGGAAGGGAAAAAAAGTTGGTGATATATGGTTTGTTTAACAAAAGGGGGGTGCTGATTTGTGTGTGTGTGTGTGTGTGTGTGTGTGTGTGTGTGTGTGTGTGTGTGTGTGTGTGTGTGTGTGTGTGTGTGTGTGTGTGTGTGTGTGTGTGTGTGTGTGTGTGTGTGTGTGCTGATTTGTGTGTGTGTGTGTTGGTTGGGTGGGCCTGTGGATGGACAGAGGGGAGAATATTGCCACGGGTTTAGGCTGTTTCTTTTCAGTTGATACTTAGTGTAAGAATCACACTGGGACCTAAGATCAGAAATAAGTCCTTGATCTCCTTTTCTGTCTCAGTATATCCAATAGTGACTGCCAAGCCAGATTGAGGACGTTTGGAATAAATGAGAGACTGTGAAATGTGAACACTAGGCTGTAAACAGGGACTAGGTTAAGGTTACATGCAAATTAAACAGGAGTACCAGATCGCAGTAATTAACATGTTACTGACAGTATATATATGTGCTGTGGACCAGAAGGATTTATGAAGAGATGGTATTTTCTGCATTTACCCATTAAATCAATCTATAGGACAACAGATTACTATATTACATCAAATAGTGTCTATGACAACAACAACAACAAAAACTCACACTTACTATTAAGGAATAATATCAACAATTACTCTCACTTGCTCTTCCAAGTGCCATGCTCATTTGACAAAGCTAAGAGGTCATTGTCAAGAATTAGCTAAATGTACAATGTCTGTTTAGACCTGTATGGTATCATCGCATAATCATGACCTTACTACATAACCTACAATGACTGTCTCTTGTCGTGTGCCTTTCTGTAGCACAATAGTCAGTACAATGTTGTGTAGCATCATATTTTCCCTTATTTCTAAAGGAAAGAGTTCCATAGTTTTGTCTCAATTAACATGACCTATGACACTAAATTAATCAATGTTTTTTTTCTTCTTTTTCTCTCTGTGCTGTCCAATTTGCTGTGGGGTGCGTTCGTCAAGAAGCAGGTAAGCACTGTGAAAATGGTTTATGTTGTAACTGTACTTTGTGAAACAAACAGAAGGTAAACTGTCCACTTTTGTGAACTTCATTTCATGCAATGAAAGTGTGCGTGATTTTTTGTTTTTAAGAAACATAATTTTAGAGAAAATATACACCCCTAGATATTTGAACATGACGTGCATCCACATAGAAAACAAATATCTCTCACAATGCCATCTTTAAGAAAAATGAATGATTGTGTGGAAGAGCATTACACAGCTACATGCTGTATTCTCCTTTTTGTGTGTTTGTGTGTACTGTATGTGGTTAGAAACATCTTGTCTGAAGAACTGTTCTTACAAGGCAGCGTATTACAATATCCCTCTCTCTATACAATATACCCTCGCTGACGCACTAATGCTCTTCTACCTTAATGATTATTTATTGGCAGTTTCTTCTTCTGGCCTTATTCTCTCCCCCATTTCTTGCTCTCCTCTCCCTGCCCCTTTATCACCATTCTAAATCATTTCTACAAATAAGGAGCTTTTCCCAGCATGCACAGAGCTCTCAGCTTCCACTCATCAAACTTTAATCAAAGCCGCATTTTAGTTTTTGAATAAAGCACACTTAAAAAATTTAGATGCAAATTATTTTGCATTATTCATGCTCCTGCACGTCCTTGTAGATTTAAACATTTCCGAGACCACCTTGATTCAAGTAATTACCTAGGCTACGGCTCCCTCCGTCATGAATAAGGTATTTCCTACAAGCAAAGTATGCGCCTGATGAGCTTTTAAAGTGGCTTTACACCGAACTTGTGTATTGCTTCTTGTGCATGAGTGACTCGAACATGCATCGCAATCCGTCTCAGGTGGGGAAATACTGGCAGGGCAGCCATGAGTGACAGCAAGGAGCGAGGAGTCTCAGAGAGCTGAAGCCGGGGCCTCTTCTTTCTCTAGCTCACCCTCCACCACTCCCCCCACCCCTCTCTCTCTCTCTCTCTCTCTCTAGTCCCCCCTCTCTTTTTCTCCCTCAAGTCTCTGCCCCTCAGCCCTCTGTATCTTTATCCATTTCACTCTGAAGGCTCCCAAAGTGTTTTAGATCTTACAGTCTTAATACCTATCTTTAAGCCAGCGGCTTTGGATCTCTCTCTCTCTGACATACAGCGGGGAAACTAGCAGCTTTCTCTGATTTACCTGAGAGCTAGAAAAGATCCTCAGAAATAATACAGGACTTTTTTGGGCAAACCCTATGTATCTGAGTCTATTTGTATTGCCTTTCGGACAAAAGATAGCAGAAAGCCATTTGAACAAGCATCCGTAGAAAAGGCAAAAGGAGTGACACTATTCATATGAATTCCTCTAAAGTCATTTCGTAACTAGGTTGTAAGTTGGATATGAATGTATCTGACTTAGGTATTGACTGCTACCTGTAAGTATTGACAACTGAGATCAATTCTAATTTTTGCCTTCCAAATTCTTTTAAATTAAGATGTTGGATTCCGTGTAGAGTCGTTTGTCCGAAACACCTGAAAGAAGTACTAAAGCCGTTGTACCAAATATAAGATTGCACACATTCTCCCATATACATTATGCAGTAGTCCTGCTAAAAGCCTTGAGACATTTATAGATATATAAAAACGAGGAAATTAAAAGCAAGCACCATTAGTCCTAGAAGAACTCGAAATCTGTAAAAACAGTAAAACCACAAAGCCTTAAAAACATTTGTTTGTTTGCCAAGATGGTGAAACAACACAGGATCACGTTTCACAGAAAAGAGTTCCTCTGGCTTCTGGAAGGAAAATAAAGTAGTTGACACTGTGACTCGATCATCTTTACTACCCAGCAGAATAATTAATATTTAAACATTCTAATAATGTAGCTTGCCTTTGCCTTGCATGCACTTTTAAGCAAAGCAACAATATTTTTCACCTGGGGTAACGCAACGATTTCTCTTCCTGCTGAGTGCAATTTCCCTTTCTAATGTTTTGTGGCGCTTCCAACTACCATCATGCATCTGGATTATTCATCCCCCAACACACTTCTGTGATTTTGTATTATTTTTCCACGACAAAAATGTATTCATGGAGATAAATATATTGAAATGAATTTTCCTGTCCATGAGAAAGAAGCTGTTCAGACCCGCTTTTCTGACTACAGAATATTCCCTAGACAACCAAGTAATGATTCATAAAATCTAACATGTTATGAGAAGTAATGTTGAGAAACACATAAGCAGGGGGAGTTTTGCTTATTTGAATATCTCAAATAAAGCACTGAATAATGCTGACATTAGCCAATATATATATATTTACATTACAAGTACGTTCTTAATGTAGAAGGTCAAGTCTTAGGAGTTTGGTACCTGGCTCTCTTACACATTGTCTTCCTTTCCTTGCTTTCACCTTGTTCTCATTCCAAAATAGTTGGACTACTTCCTGAGCAGTCTCTCAAAACTCACTCGTCTCAAGCAAACATAAATCCTGCAGTAATTACCAAACATGTAGGTGTCTCTCAAAACTCACCAGTCTCAAGCAAACAGAAATCCTGCAGTAATTACCAAACATCTAGGTGTCTCTCAAGCTCTCTGGAGAAAACACAAAACAAATGTCATAAAAGAAAATTAGCCAGTTGAATGTATTCCTGCAGGAGCACTAGGCAAACACTATGAACAGCTCGTCAGTGTAGGTGTGTGTATGTGTGTGCGTGCGTGTGTGTGTGTGCTGTCATACAAAATGCATTACAGATGCCTTCAGGTTTTGTAATTGATCATGAAAATGAATTGCGGAATTGCTGAGTCTGAATTGAACGTCATAAATAAGAGTTATGTGTTTAGCCTGGTCCCCTTTTGGTGGATGTGTATCCATGTAGCTTAGCAAGCACTGGGAGGGAGGGGGGGGGGCAGAAAGGGGGTTGAGAGGCTCAAGAAGCAATGGCTATTTTGCTGAGTACAACACACCTTGTCTACGCTCACTGAAGCAGTAGATTATCTTTGAAAGAAGACTCCTGTTTATGAGTACATCAAACAGGGAAAACTTTAAGACCACGGGATTGCTTGCTAAGGTGTTTGTAAGAACCAAGCCCCTTTTCCTGGTGCGCTGTCTGTCTCTTTGATAGGGAAGGCTACATGTAGTAACCAATTGAAATCCAACAGTAGTCAGTTTAACCTCATATGTAGCGAAGACGGAGGGTTTTATTTAAAAAAGTCCAACAGAACCCAACTGTTATGAATCCACTTGATCTCATTTACCCTCCCCAGAGTCAGAAGCCAGAAGTCCAGATTTTCGCTGTTTCCCCCTCTACCCCTGCACCCCAATCACAAAGCCCCCCTCCGAACCAATCGCAGCAGCCCTTTGAAAAGTGATAGCTCATCTTAAACAGGGTATGACAGAGCAAGGGCAGAAGGCTTCTGTTCATCAGTGCCCTCCAGGCACGGAGTCATACATAGCTGCTAAGAACCCCAGTCAGAGACCAGGAGCACAGACACTTGGAGGTGAAACCTGAGAAGATTTATAACGAGAAGGTAGCAGTTTAAGGCCACAGTGTGAACAGGAAATAAACCTTGGTGCTGTGTGAGGAGAAGGATGAGGGCTGGGAGACCACTGCCACTGAAAGACAGAGGTCTGCTCTGCGTCCAGAGTATCCACCCAACCACCCACCAGCCCCCTCCCACCCCCTTCAATCCTCCAGAATAATAACCCTCCTCACCCTGGCCAGCCAGGAACACCGTTTTAAAACTTAATTGATTTCTTTAAAAAGCTGCTTCTGCTGCCACATTATATTGCTCGCTGGGAGAAGTGCCTTATGTCAAATTACCTTGCCATTCTGCATTTACCCCTTCTGACTGCAGCAGACATTAGTGTAGGACTGTCAAGAATTCTGTCTAGACTGGGGTAGGATTTACGCTGTGGCTTGGACCACATGACATTCGACAATTAGATAGAGTCATGTCTAATTTAAGAGCGCTTTACTTACAAACAGTCAGGTCAGGTTGAAACCCAGCAGGTTGAACCTATCTACGGTAAGATCATACAGGGACTCAGGTTTAAAGCAAACCGTTTTGCTTGGACAATATTTGTACGCTTAAAAAAAAAAAATGTCATCCCAAGATTGACTGTAAGTAATATTCCCTCATTGTTAAAGATGGATCAAAGGTCTTAGGGAGTTAGAGGATAAGGAAGACAATGTTTGTCCAGCTCTGACTACTATAGAGGAGCGCCCTCAAATCAAACCATCCGATGTGAGTGTTACTCCGGGAATGTAGACACAACCTTTCTATATCTGTTGTTTGCCACGTGTGGATGGTGGACAACGCCCATCTGCTCTTAATCAATCAGGGCTCATCCTATCACTGAGTCTCGCTGGGCTCCCGGCTGTAATAATACACAGCTTCCCCTTTACGCCACTTCAGGCACGGGTCAGATCCTACGAGATGACCACGAAGAGAGAGGGTGGGAGCCGTATTGTCCTAGTCGAGACTCCCATCAGCCTATAGTAAGGCCTAGACAAAAAGCAGCATTTAGATATAGAAAGTTGGTCAGCTTGACCTAGAGCGTAGACTGCTAAACAGGCCCAAGTCAAAAAGGAAACACTAGATATTTTGTTGATCAGAGTTTTTCACTGTTGACGTTTAGTGGAAACGGTCAGCCCTGGGGGAAGAGGAAGATACTCTGCATAACAATACCTACATCTGTCCGCTGTTTTGTTCTCTGTAATATCTGGGGTCTCTTTGTGACCGGCGCTGTCGGGGCAACGGGACTAGACGTTTGGGGAGGGGTCTGTTGTTGTAGGAGTGACAGAGCTTGTGACTTGAACGCCCCTGTGACACAGCCTTTGTTTTGCTTAGATATTTGATCCTCTTAGCTGTTCAGGTTGCCCCCCTGCTTCACCCCCCAATACCACTATACCACCACACACCAAATGCACAGTCACACTCTCCCTTTCTATATGTTGATCTCTCTCTCAATCTCCACCTTCTCGCTCTTACACACACACACACACACACACACACACACACACACACACACACACACACACACACACACACACACACACACACACACACACACACACACACACACACACACACACACACACACACACACACACACACACACACACACACACACACACACACACACACGCACACTGAAACTCATTACACTCATATTATAGTCCCAGTTTGTTGTAGCCTCTCCGGCTGGTATGCCCCAATGTCAGTTTTGACATACTTTGTGATAGAGCAGAAGGAGTTGATAAGGTCCAACGAATTTCCTTTTTTTTCCTCAGAAATTGTATTGAAGTGAAACAAAGTTAGTGCAACAAGCCTCTGGAGAGTGCATTACAGGGCCTTTATTGTTTTGAAGCTGAGGTCATCTTTCTAGCCGAGCGTATGTGAGACAAAGGCCAAGTGTTTATTACTGGGCTATGTGTGTGAAAGGAAACCCACTCCAACATTGTTTGATGGTCAAATGATCCTTAAAAAGATAGTGGGAGTAATATTCTACTCCAGCACTGCATTGGGAAAACCATTGGCTAGCTGACTTGGCTATCTGTGTGGCTTTCCTAACAAGCTAGTTAATTCTAGTCTGTAAAAAGTTGCTTATTAGTAAAGGCTGGTTTATGCTTCATATTGACATTCTGAATCTGGAGTATGGAGTGTTGGCATTGCGCTGAATTCTGAGCCTGAATGTGTCATAAAAGAGATGTTTGACTGTTTTTTAAATTAGGGATAGCCACCTTTTTTTTCAACTTTTGCCTAAAATTACATACAAAATCTAATTGCCTGTAGCTCAGGCCCTGAAGCAAGGATATGCATATTCTCAGTAGGAAACACTTCGAAGTTTGTGTAAATGTGAATTGAATGTAGGAGAATATAACACATTAGATCTGGAAGAAGAAAATACAAATAAAAAATCAACCATTTTTTTTCAACCACCATCTTTGAAATGCAAGAGAAAAGTCCCAGTTCTAGCCATCACTCTGCTTGTAATTCCGATGGTGACCACAAGATGGCAGCAGTGTATGTGTAAAGTTTCAGATGGACACTTGAAGTGTGAGCGTTCTCCATGACATTTAGCGTGAAGTCACCCAGGTACATATGGGCAAATCGTGAAAGAGACAGTTGCATTCATATTACATTTTTCTGCAAGAATATTGTCAAATCTATATACTTGGACTTTGATTTAGCTTTTCCTTATTAGTAGCCATATTATAAGTTCAACATTTGCAAAACAACCAGTTTTCGTAACCTCATAACTCTGAATATTATTCGAATTGTTGTCCAAAAGGAACAGGCATGCTGTCGCGAAAGGTTTGCAACTACATTTTGCGACAGACACAGGGTTTTCCGAAGACTCACATAAAGCCCAGCTCATTGGCTATCTAACACTCTTTGTTTGACCCCCATTGGTGCTTATTTGACGAAGTCAGAGTCGTTCAAGTGAAGACCGCCCGATTCATCGGCGTGCCATGAAGGCGTCGCTCTCTGACCAAATATGGTGTCCTATAGGATATACTACACCCCTAATGATATCGTGAAGGCTTGTTACGTTCTAGGATCTCTGAGGAATACATACGAATGAGAATTGACTTGTTAAAACAACATTTAGTTTGAGATTTTCACAGATTCCTTTCTTTGCAAATTAACTAAGTGGAAATACAAAATCGATCGACACTTAATGTTATCTCTGGGACCCTTTGGAGGATAAATCAGAACAAAATTTCAGAATGTAAGTATACATTTCACCTTCAGAGGTGAATTTACCAAACCTATCGTGTTAAAAAAAGTGTTTGGTTGTTAGGAGCTCTCCTCAAACAATAGCATGGCATTTTTTCATAGTAATAGCTATTGTAAATTGGAGAGTGCAGTTATATTAACAAGAATTTAAGAGTTCAGCCAATATTAGACACTTATACAGTTGAAGCCGAAAATGTACATACACTTAGGTCGGAGTCATTAAAACTTGTTTTTCAACCACTCCACATATTTCTTGTTAACCTCTCTGGGTTATGTGGGACGCTAGCGTCCCACCTGGCCAAAAGCCAGGAAAAATGCAGAACGCCAAATTCAAATAAGTTTAATTAAATCACACATGCAAGATAGCAAATTAAAGCTACAATTGTTGTGAATCCAACCAACATGTCAGATTTCAAAAAGGATTTTCGGTGAAAGCAAACTATGCTATTATCTAAGGATAGCACCTCCGTAAACAAAGAGAGAAACCATATTTCAACCCTGCAGGTGCGACTCAAAACGCAGAAATAAAAATATAATTCATGCCTTACCTTTGACAAGCTTCTTTTGTTGGCACTCCAATATGTCCCATAAACATCACAAATGGTCCTTTTGTTCGATTAATTCCGTCGATATATATCCAAAATGTCAATTTATTTGCCGCATTTGATCCAGAAAAACACTGGTTCCAACTTGAGCAACGTGACTACAAAATATCTCCAAAGTTACCTGTAAACTTTGCCAAAACATTTCAAACTACTTTTGTAATACAACTTTAGGTATTTTTTAACGTAAATAATCGATCAAATTGAAGACGGATGATCTGTGTTCAATACAGGAAGAAAACAAACTGTAGCTAGCTTTCTGGTCACGCGCTTCTATCTAACAGTACACTTCATTACACAAAGGAAAAACCTCAACCAATTTCTAAGGGCTGTTGACATCCAGTGAAAGCGATAGGAAATGCAAGAAGGTCCCTTAGAAATCTCGACCTCAAAAAAAAAAATCTGAATGGTTTGTCCTCGGGGTTTCGCCTGCTAAATAAGTTCTGTTATATTCACAGACATGATTGAAAGAGTTTTAGAAACTTCAGAGTGTTTTCTATCAACATCTACTCATAATATGCATATCTTATCTTCTGGGGATGAGTAGCAGGCAGTTGAATTTGGGCATGCATTTCATCCGGATGTGAAAATACTGCCCCCTGTCACCAAGAAGTTAACAAACTATAGTTTTGGCAAGTCAGTTAGGACATCTACTTTGTGCATGACACAAGTAATTTTTCCAACAATTGTTTTCAGACAGATTATTTCACTTATAATTCACTGTATCACTATTCCAGTGGGTCAGAAATGTACATACGCTAAGTTGACTGTGCCTTTTAAACAGCTTTGAAAATTCCAGAAAATGATGTCATGGCTTTAGAAGCTTCTGATAGGCTATTGACATAATTTGAGTCAATTGAATGTGTACCAGTGCATGTATTTCAAGGACAGAAGGCCTGCCTTCAAACTCAGTGCCTCTTTGCTTGACATCATGGGAAAATCAAAAGAAATCAGACAAGACCTCCACAAATTTGGCTCATCCTTGGGAGAAATTTCCAAACGCCTGAAGGTACCACGTTCATCTGTAGAAACAATAGTACGCAAGTGTAAACACCATGGGACCACACAGCCATCATACCGCTCAGGAAGAAGACGCGTTCTGTCTCCTAGAGACTCTGGTGTGTGAAATGTGCAAATCAATACCAGAACAACAGCAAAGGTCCTTGTGAAGATGCCGGAGGAAATAGGTACAAAAGTATCTATATCCACAGTAAAACGAGTCCAATGACCTGAAAGGCTGCTCGGGAAGGAAGAAGCCACTGCTCCAAAACCACCATAAAAAAGCCAGACTACGGTTAGCAACTGTACATGGGGACAAAGATCGTACTTTTTGAAGAAATGTCCTCTGATCTGATGAAGCAAAAATAGAACTGTTTGGCCATAATGACCATCGTTATGTTTGGAGGATAAAGGGGGAGACTTGCAAGCCGAAGAACACCATCCCAACCGTGAGCATGGAGGTGGCAGCATCATGTTTTGGGGTTGCTTTGCTGCAGGAGGGATTGGTGGACTCCACAAAATAGATGGCATCATGAGGCAGGCAAATTGAAGCAACATCTCAAGTCATCAGTCAGGAAGTTTTAGCTTGGTCGCAATTGGTTCTTCCAAATGGACAATAAACCCAAGCATACTTCCAAAATTGTGGCAAAATGGTTAAGGACAGCAAAGTCAAGGTATTGGAGTGGCCATCACAAAGCTCAATCCTATAGAAAATGTGTGGGCAGAACTGAAAAAGCGTGTGGGAGCGAGGAGGCTTTACAAACCTGACTCAGTTACACCAGCTCTGTCAGGAGATTTGGGCCAAAATTCACCCAACTTATTGTGGGAAGCTTGTGGAAGGCTACCCGAAACATTTGACCCAAGTTAAACAATTTAAAGGCAAGGCTACCAAATACTAATTGAGTGTATGTAAACTTCTGACCCACTGGGAATGTGATGAAAGAAATACAATCTGAAATAAATCATTCTCTCTACTATTCTGACATTTTACATTCTTAAATTAAGTGGTGACCTTAACTAACCTAAGACAGAGAATTTTTACTCTGATTAAATGTCAGGAATTGTTGAGAAACTGAGTTTAAATGTATTTGGCTAAGGTGTATGTAAACTTCCGACTTCAACTGTTTGTACAGTACCTACATTTGTTGTTTCTCTAAAGTCTGAGATCTTGACACAATGCACTGCATGATTTATAACTGTCCAGTTGACGGGACGCCGATCCCTAAGAAGTTCTAAATATATATTTTGTATTCTAAAACAGGGCAGTGTTCTTCAAGCGTGTACACAATTTTATATGAAAATGTTTGATTTGATACAAACAGGTTTGGGAGTGGTGCAAGCTGAAGTGTTCTGAGTGACAGTTCACTTGTGTCGCTGTTGTCATCTCAATTTGGCTGACTCGTTGACATGCGTCAAGGGCATGGGTGAAGGAAACAGAGTGAAGGACAGTTTCAAAAAAAAGAAAAAGGAAAGAATAGGAGAGAAAAATATTAATTTAATGTGTTTCTCTCATAGTTCAATCATTTCCCCAATTTCCCCAATTAAGATTTAATTTAAGTGAATTGGTACAGCAGACACCATATATATACGAAGATAGCGTCATGTCACAGTAAATGTGTGTCAGCTAGGGTCCTCAAAATGTCGGCCATTGTTTTGTTAGGTGACCTTGATAATTGTGAAGGTAATTACTATAAGTGGCTATTATATTTCAAGGTGCAGGCATTCATTACCCGAATCAATTTGAGTCCGTATCTACTTGGTAATATTCTAAACACCATGGCTTTACGGTATATGAGCGAGAGATGCTGCACACTCTGCACGGTTCTTTGTTGCGTCTTCGTAATGGAATGCTGTGATTGAACCACCTCCCTCCTATCCTCTCTCTGCAGCGATCAATATTAACAGCTTGTAAAAAGCACTGCAAAGATTAGCATCAACAAATGGAACAGAGATACTTAAACAAAGTGCATTGAATCAAGCCTCAGTTTTCAAAAGTTATAATTTTTACTCTGTACTATTGGGGTTCCTATAAAGCTTCCTTGGCATGTCATATGCAGCATCTGCCTTACTACCAACATGGAAGGAAGGTTGATCCTCCGTTTCAGGCTCGCAGAGTTCTATGGGATGGTACTATAGTTCTATGGAATTCTATGGACAAAAGAGGGCCATCTCTTCATTCCTTTATGGGGAATTGGTGGAACTTAGCTTTTAAATGTGATCCACCTGGATGGCGTAGGCCCAAGCCAAGAAACACAGAACAGATATTCAAGCACGGCTGGATGCTTGTCTTAATAGATCCAGGTCTCCGGGCGGTCCTCATATTCAAGCACAGTTTATGGCCCTCGTCAAGACAACCAACCAAGTATGTGCTGTTAAATCCTGCACCTACGTTGTGTTACAATAACAGGCACGTTGTTGGAGGAGGACAGAAGAAGAAGAAGTGCAGACCAAGGCACTTCTACTGGCCTTGTCCAACAGCAATATTTGGAACTTATTAATAAAAACAGACAATTATCTCACAGTACTTTTGATGTATGTGTGTGTTCACAAAGTGCCTCCTGCCTCTTGACAGTGGAGTAGGAGAGATTGAGATGGTTTGAGCTGAAATGCTGCACTCCTCCAACCATTTGCCAATGAGAAAATGACTGAGCCGGGCCAAAGACGTGATTTGTGAGAGGCGTGACATAATTTAGTATCATGCAGACTCATACTTCAAATGGTAAGACAAATATTGTCTCGTGAAATGTCAATATAATTAATGATGATAATGATCCAGTTGTAATTGTTTACATTTTCCTGTAAAATCATAAGAGGGTTGTCAGGTATAAGAGACAAAGGGCTTCACAGGCGGTGTTTAGTACGGTAGTAAAACCAGGGAAAGGAGGAGCACCTCAAGAAAGGAAGAGAAGTCCTGTAAACTTCTGTAGCTCAGTTGGTAGAGCATGGCGCTTGTAACGCCAGGGTAGTGGGTTCGATTCCCAGGACCACCCATACGTAGAATGCGTAGAATGTATGCACACGCTTTGGATAAAAGCGTCTGCTAAATGGCATATATTAAGTCCAAACACTGTAGGAGCTTGAATGTCCATTCCTCCCTATCATTCCCAGTTAGAGCAGCAAGGATTATAAAGAACTGCAATTATTTCACTGACCTTAATTGTCATTCGGAGGGGAAAATATGTAATTAGTGGCATGTTTACGAGTCTGGCAGTAACACACCTGCAGCTCATCCTATGAGCTTTAATGTTTGCTTTCAAGAAGCCAGACTGGTGCCAGTTTCTGTCACCGCCTGTCACTAAACAGAGAAAAAAATGAGAGCGAGAGAGAGAGAGAAGGGTGAACGAGAAGAGAAAGAGAGAAAAGCATAAGGGACACCACTGTGCCGTTCTTCGAAGAAAGAGAAGAAATCTCAGATTGCGACTGGCTTAAATCCGGGGGGCTGTGTGTGTATGAATGTGAAGAAGAAATGGGTAGCAGCATTTACATGGTAGCACAATGGAGAGTACATTACTTACAACACTGGCCTCATTATATCCCCACGCCTACCTTCTGCCCTGCGCTGGTTTACTCACTCCTAGCTCTTATTGTTGGACTATAATGGCGCTTGTGCATTTCTGAAATTCCCTCATTATTCAGCTTATTAAGGCTGTACCAACTCGGTAATCGCACTGCATTTTGTGTCAAAGGGGAACTGTGTTGATTTACCCACATTTGAAGGCAGGCTAGACGAACGCAGGCAGGCTCAGGCTCAATCCGTTCAGCGCAGGCAGGCAGATGAAATTGTTCTGTAAATACGGTGATGTTATAATATTTTGCCCAGCTGACACAATACTGGTGTCCCCAGGAGACTGAGCCAGGCAAAGTGCACCTGACTGATAACCCTTTTGATTTGGATACTATATGGCATTACAATAGGGAGTGCACACGCTCCAATTATTTAGTACAGAACACCAGTAGGGTTATAACAATAACAGGACAGATGTAGAAGAATGTTGAGCATTGCAATATCAAATAGGTTTATACACACTATGCACCAGGGGGATAGTAACTTGCCCTTGCAATTTTTTCGATTCCTCTTTCCATCTTGCATGCTCATGACAGAAAACGGGGATGTCAAAAAGATATATTTGAAAGGCTGTCAGATAAATTGTCACCACAATGTTAACCTGAAAATCTTTTGATAGCTTGCATCCATTGCGATCAGGGCCTTTGTCCTTTATTTATGGTGCGACAAATAGGTATGCCACATCTCTTAGTGTCATGGACAGAGATGGGTATATTCCTCAGTGAATGGACATGTTTGTACATTTTACTGTCTCCAAACACAAGACATGGTCTGTCTCCACTGTGTAAAACCATGAGCCAACACAGATTGAAGGTTCTGCCTTGAAAATAGAGTGAAACCAAAAAGGGGTCACAAAGACACATAAACAAGCATTGGTCCTCTTAGAACATATTATACATGATAAATATTATGCAAGGATCTTTCAACTTTTTTTTAGGGAAGCATCCTCTTCTTTCTTTTATGTATATATATTTTGAAAGACTATTCAACAGCCATCCAGGATGCCAAGAGTAACAACTGCCGTCTTGCCCCTAAGGGAATCTGGGGCTGCATTTTGTTATGTGACATGTTGTCATATAGGGGGAAAAAATCAATTGGCAATTAAATGATGCACCTTGTGAAGATGACAAAAGGCATTGTATTGCACAGGAAGAAGTGGGTTGTGAGGGGTTTGTAATGAAGGCCTAATGACTATTCATAAGCAATTTTTTTCAGTCCTCTGATCCACTTGACTGGAAAGTTCTGCCCTGGAGAGTTAATGCTGTCAGTTTCTCTCACCTCAAAAAGCTGCAGCGATCGACGGTGTAGAATGAGAGCGAGAAATTACCCCAGCTCCTGGCTCCAGGGCTGTCTCAGGTCACATGCAGGAGGCACACATCTGGCACACTATAGGTGCCGCCGGGGGACAAAATACTTTGAAACAGGAAGTATAAATACATAAAATTGACAGCGGTGGATATCTCCTTTTCCTCCATGGAGCGTGCCACACTTCAGCATTGTTCCTCGTCTATGAACGGCTGTATCCTGTGTCTATTATTGAGCTGCGAGACACTCCAAGTGTCCATCTGTCAAGGTCCACCCATAGTATTTATGACCTTCTGCTGAACCTTGGTCAATAGGTGACACATTTAAGGATCCCCGTCTGATGAATAGAGAGATGCCTTCAATCTGAAGAGAGCCCCCCCAGGGAGTAATGTGGTGATGTGTCGCGGGCGGCCAGAGACGATCAAATCCAGGACTCACCGATGACCTTTCCTCCGGTGTGAGCGTTACTGGGTCACTTGGTCGAGAAATATCAGTTAGCAATTAGCACACCGCAGAGGGCGATGTGAGGTCTCAAACACGCATGGACAAACACTGCTTTAAAACTACTGCTAACTGACCCTTATTTGAATTGTCGACTGTTTTTACCCCCACCGGTTTATACCCTAGCCAGTATGTACCGGATACACAATTGTACACCACGGAAAAATAATGACAGTACATTCAATATGCCATATATGTATATATTTCTGAAAACTATGGAGTAAGGTACAACGTTGAGTCGCAAGGAGCGCTTTGGATGCCGAAAGACCTACGTATGAACTACCATTTCCCTTTTCCGTTCAAACAAAGTGTTATCTCGGCTTTATCTACTCAGGCAGCACACCTTATCTAAGGTAAATACAATGATGTTCTCATTAGGCCTGTTTCGCGGGCACATGGCAGCCGCGTTTGCGTGGAATTAAGAGCAGGGCAGAGCCTGTGAGACACAGACCAGGTCACTGATGTAGAGGGAGGGAGTGAGGGGCATCCAACTGCAGGCATTACCATCTGAGTGTAATAGTGGAATGCACTAGTGTGATAAAAAAAAAGAAATGTGTGTACGGTCTACCTGAGCGGAGGGGATTAGTGTAGTCCCCATCGCTGTGTCTATCACTTGCGCTAACCCAGTCTAGTCTATAGGCTAGACTGGAACGCTGCCAAAAATGACAATTGCATGTATTAATCTGCATCGATCAGCTGGTTAGCACATGAATCAAATGTATAAATAATTGAGCAATGAAGTCGTGTTGGTTGTTGTTGTCTAGCTAGCATTTTGTTCTCTCACAGTGTCTCAAATTGACTCAGGGCAGAGCTAATGCAGGAGTTCAAGGGACAATAGGTAACATTTTGATCCAAGGGGCGTTGAAAAAGCCATTCTCAATGTTACCCTGCTAGCCCCGCTGACCCTTAAATAAAGGGAAGCTCAGAAGAATCAACTAGTTTGGGTCCAAATTGGAATTCTCCCCAGAGTAGAGAACGATTGGTGATTTTTGTATGTAATCAGGGACTATAAATTGTCTCAAGATCCTGTGTAAGAATGATGCTAGGTTTCCTTTCTTTATTGTGATTGTTAGGCCTTTTATGGGCTTTCACCAATGACATTAGGACCCATAGAGTTGAAAAATCTGTTATCTAAAAAGGAAACATTTTTGGGTCGGTGAGCTATTGGTCCTTTTTATTAGAGTGACTTAGTAGCACAGGACTTCACACTTCTGTCCTGCTGTTGTTGCTAGCGTGACACTTCCCATTTTGTGTGTGTAAATGTGTGTTCGAATTCTGACACTGGTTGGAGCGAGGGTTTGTGTCTGTGTTTGTGTCTGTCTGTCTGTGTATGTGTGCGCGTGTGTGTGTTAGTCCTCGGCGTCAGTGTATCACAGCTCAAAAAGTGCTTGGCCAAGCAGGTCCTGGAGGCCAAACTGCCCTGATCAGCAGAACTCAGACCAGTTTGTCTACTGCAAAATTTAGCATGACATTTACACAAATAGTTGCACTGAAATAACACTGTCCCTTAACTGCTGAAAAGGTACTTCTACATAATCGAGGAGAGAGTGTAACTGATCCATGTAAATCAATGCCTATCAATTGGAGTCTGTGTCTGTGTCTGTGTGTCCCCGTGTGTCCGTGTGTCCGTGTGTGTGTGTGTGTGTGCGTGCGTGCGTGCGTGCGTGCGTGCGTGCGTGCGTGCGTTCGTGCTCGTGCGTTCGTGCATGTGCGTACGTGCATGTGAGATTGTGTGGGTAGCCTTGTACTGGTCGAAGTAGTAGCAGCTGTACTGGTAAGTACTTTTAATTGAAGTAGTAGTAGCATCATTATCATGGCTATCATTATTACAAATCATGCCTTTCAGTGGATACTTCTCTTCCTGGCCAACCCCCTAGACATCAGCACATCATTATGTAGTGGCATCTATCAGATACATGCTTAATTAGACGCTGTACAGCACATTAAGCCCAGGGAGTAGCCAAGCTAAAATATTTATAAGGTTGAATATATTTATTATCTGTGTCATAATCCTTTATCAGATTGAAGAGTTCCAAATAGTCTCTTCCTGCTTCTTTTTACAACTTCTGTTCACCCAGTTTCCCTCCCTCTCCTCTGCCATCCTAACCTACAAGAAGGAAAGAGGCCTAGAGTTGTGGTGCGTTATAATTCCTCATTTATCAACTGAACTTTATGCTATTCTTAGGGGCTATGGAGGCTATGGAGTGGCACAGCTTTAAGTGCCAGTGAGTGGCACTTCCGTAGCCTGAGTGCTATCACGGGCAACCTCTGTCTGATAAAGCCCCTTGTCTTTTTGTTAGGGGAGGTGTCACCGTCAAGAGCCCAAGAGCCTTTCTCCCTCCCTCTCTTTCGCTCCGAGGCCCTTCCGAGCCAATAGCAAATAGTCACTCCTTTCCTTGGGAGAATTCACAAGGGTCATGTTTATTTCAAAAAATGCCTGCCCTTGTCCTCAAAATGTTCCGTCTCTCTGAAAGGGAAGGTTGGAGGGGAGGCGGGGCGAGAGTGGGGGAGCGAGGAGCTCTCCTTTTGGGACTGTAATTAGACATCATGCTTGAATCTCTTTTCTTTCTCTCCCCACTGCAGCTGATAAAAGACAGAGGAAGACTTAATGAATGCATATTTGTATGGGATGTGATAGACTTGGAGGAAATATATTTTAGCCTCGGTGCTTAATACAAATGTTCAGCTTGTTTTCTTCTTCTATTGCTCCTTTTCAACCCCAGAAAAAGTCCACAGACCTAGTAGTTATTGATGCATTTATTTATCAACCGCGCTCGATAATCCCTGTTGATGTCTTCTTGTAAGAGATGCATGTTGTTTACTAGCTTCAGGTAACACTTAGAGATGAAGAAAGATGAAAGGAATTAGCTCAAACCCAGAAAGTGTACCAAAACGTTTCTTTCCCCTGTTCGGTAAAGATCCAATTGACGTTAAATCTCTAAAGCATTTATGCAGATAATGTACAGTTCTCAGTGAGCCAAGAATGCACTGCATGCAGTTCACAGGGGAGCAACAATGCATTGTGGAGATATTCAGGCTCCAGCAGCACAACATCCACCTAGATTGTAATGTCCTTGGCCCCAGAGACCCACGGAATTGAGGTCGTGTTTTCATATCTCTGACCCGAGCATATCCACTCATGATGAGGAGGGTATGTTTGGGCGGGCCCAGCATATCCCAGGAATCTCACTCGGCAAATGTGGCTTATCCTCGGCCAGACCCTGGCCCCATCCCAAATGACACCCTATTCCCTATTTGCTACACTGCTTTTGCGGTCCGCCATATAGGGCATAGGGTGCCATTTGGGAAGCAGATCCTGTGAGAGAAAAGAACAGCCCGCTGAACACTGTCTACAGATTGCGTGAACAAGAAAAAAGAGTTTGATGGGTCCGCCCTCAAAAATATGCTGCACAAAGCTTCCTTCTTAGCACCTACAACACTGAAGGAGGAAGCAAAGCCGCAACATCTGTGTACGCTATCCCCGACGCAGTGGAATCAATCCAAAATAATAACAAATAAATCAAGTAAGCTTCGTGCGACATCATTTTTTTGGAATGCGGATCCATCACGCCTTTTTCTATCTGAATTGACACGTCTTTCGCTCCAACCAAACTTCTGGGAGAGCGCGATGCTCCCCTTTTGATGAGCTTTGAATACAGATTGCATGCCAGGAATGAACAGCAAGCCAAGCCTCCAACCCAGTAGTACTGACCTCACCCCCACAATGTATTAGTCTGGATCCTCGGAGGACTGAGAAGTTAAATATGGCAGTCTTCTACAAGAGAATCCTACTGCTCACCTGCCCTTAGTTGTGGTTACACAGGAACAGTAACAGGCTCTCTTGGATAAGAGTTGAGCCAAGGTTCCTCTGATCTTCAGTCAAATACACGCTGTATAGGCCTAGTATTTGAATGATTCAAGGTTTCGTTTAAAACCACTGTTGGAACACGTCAGCTTTTTATGTTGTTTAGCCACATGTTGCCAGTTGCCTTGTTTCCTAAGCAGGGAGAAGGAGTGTGTGTGTGTGTGTGTGTGTGTGTGTGTGTGTGTGTGTGTGTGTGTGTGTGTGTGTGTGTGTGTGTGTGTGTGTGTGTGTGTGTGTGTGTGTGTGTGTGTGTGTGTGTGCGTGTGTGTGTGCGTGCGTGCGTGCGTGCGTGTGGTGGAGGGAGGGAGGGAGGGAGGGAGGGAGGGAGGGAGGGAGGGAGGTCACACACCACGGGGGAGTGTGGAGGCCTGACTATTAAATTAGCCAGGGCAACCTACACCAAGTCCGCCATGCAAGAACTCATCCCTGGGGACCTGTGAAGTTTTTTAGCACTTTGTGAAGGTTCGATGCAGACCTGCCAGGCTGAGTAGGTGGTGACTAGGTTGGGGGTTGTGGTTCATGGAACGGGGTCAGAGGTGTCCAGTTATTGTCCCATGCAGAGGGCGTGATCCTGCGTTCCACTGATGCAATGGAGCTGGCATCCTGACAACTCTGTGGGATGAACCACGTTGCTCCAGGCCCTCCCAGATGGCCTTGCAGTAGCGGCCCCACTCTCCTCGCGCTGCTCTGTCTTGGCGTAGGAAGCCAGGGCCTAGCTGCCAGGATGTGGAAAATGATCCAAGCTCTTGCAACATATAAAACCTATCGCTGTGGCCCTTTGGCCAGATTGGGGGTCCTGCTTTATTGATTTTTATTACTTCTGACGACATACTTCTCTTGGTTTGGCCACCAAGGGCAGTAGATACTGAGTGCCGGTGGGGTGTTAAGTATGAGGTAGAAGGATAAACACTTCCCTCCTCTAGTCCGGGAAACCACTGTTTTCTTTTTCCATTTGTTCTCTCCCTCCTCCCCTTTCTCTTCCCATTCTAGTTTCTGTATCGTTTCAAACCATAATGAAACCACAATTCCAGTGTTGCCGTTATTAAGACTGAAACTGTTAAAGTCAAGGTGTTCCCTCTCCTTATTGAGCTCTCTTGAGAAGGCTTCTTGGACACCTCGGCTCATTTTGAACTTTGGCAACCATAAGATTGAGCTGTCCTGGGATTCAGATAGTGAACTATATCCTTCATTTAATACCCTTTAACACACCCCCACACAATTCCGTCTTAGAGGCCTACATATATTCAGAGCACAAACTAACTATGTGTCTATCCATCCATCCCCAGACCATGTAGCACATCAAAACTGCCAGACACAATCTTGTTTGATGTCTGAAACACCTCAATTCTATTTTGTAGATATATATTTTTTTCAGTCAGGATGAATGTATTTTTAAGCATTTTCTTTCACCAAAGGCAACCTGAACTCCAGCAACTTCGAGACAGGAGTGAGTTGTGAGTGATCCTGAGCATGTCATCACAGATTTGTGAGAGAGAAGGCGTATGAATTTCCCTGTGGCACATATTGAAACCTGACAAGAAGCCAGCAGGGTGTTGACTCACAATGCCAGTTTTACACACACACACACACACACACACACACACACACACACACACACACACACACACACACACACACACACACACACACACACACACACACACACACACACACACACACACACACACACACACACACACACACACACAGACTCACACACACACACACACACACAAAGTCAGAATGCAATTTTTAACCTTCATCTGGGTTCTGACTTCTGACGCTCTGCGACTGACAGACCGAATGGGGAGGTAACCAAACCTTTGCGCAGTCATTGCGCAGATGTCAATTATTATCTTGTGTCAATATCTGTCCCCTTACGCCTTATTTGAAGAGGCAAATATTGTGAGATTGTATTGGACACTCTCCTAGGTATTAGCCAATTGAAACCTTTTCTTCTCCACCTGGATGTTTTGAATTATTCAGCCATGCAGGAAGCTGGGCCTTGTTCCTCCTGAGTACTCCTGGGTTTTAAAGGCTAAAATTGCTTCATCATGCCAAATGTATGCATACATTATTTAGTCTAACCTGAGAAAATGTGACTTCTCCCTGGGAATTTGTGTCTGTTTTGCTGCCCATTTCAGAGGGGTGGGCGTTTTCTTTCCTCCCAGCACAATAGCTAAAGCCTACATCAATTAATTGATGGGAAAATGTTGAAATAGTCAAATATCCGGATTTTGAAGAACAATCCTCTCTAAATATTCAACGGTGGATGCATTATATTTCTGACTGCATTTACTCTGCAAAGCCAATAGTTATCATTTACATGGAGGCTGTAGTGAGTCATTTGTGATAACTCATCTACTAGAAATATCGACAATACTGTAGATACACTATGTAAAGGCAGACAGAAATGTTGCACCCTATACCACAGTGTGAAATGGTGAGGCCTTGTGAAGGTGTCAGGTTCGCTAGTTCCTGCTTGTGCTTAGACACTTGTTTGACAGAAGGGTCGGACTCATTCCCTTTTCGTAGTAAAAAACTCAACAGATGTTTCATTCCTCTTGACCTTCCTTCCAACTGTCTCTCTTCTGTACTCACGGAGACACACACAGGCTACAAACCATCCAGCCCCAGCTCTGTGTCTGTACCTGGCTCTTATCTGCTACCCCACAGACATAGCATTGCGTAATCAAACACGAGCACTCTCGGAGACTCTACCGTTTCAAATACCTTTTGTTCGGTCAGCCTCTTTTACCAAATTGTCACTAATGTGCCATTGCTAATCTAATAGAATAGTCATTTTCAAATCAATCACTGCATTTGCAAGTTGTTAAAGGTACTTTTGCACACTGGAAATATTAAGTTTTTTCTACCAACATCTCCAAGCTATGTATAATGTAATTCATTAGCTGTATGGCTGTATTCCAGGAGCCAGTTAACAAAAAAAAACGAAAACCCTTATGAACCTGGGGAATTTATGACATTTTTCTCACTCTAAAACCTTCAATTCTTTTTCAGGTCACATGAAAAGCAATGCCCTGACAGTTTTCTCTGCAATAAGCAGCCTAGGCTACTTCCAGTCCCAACAAACATGGACGCATTCTCTTTTGGCAATTTGGAATGGGGATTCCGAATATGTTCTGCTACTTTGATAGCGTAGCTACGACGATGATGATCAGTTGATTAAGACGGTAGGAGGAGCGACACGGTGTAACACCTCAAGGAATACTGGAAGGGAACAGCTGTGTGGAGTCTGTCTGTATTTCCACTGGGTTGCCAAGTCTGGGTGTAGTGGGGGATTGGTAGGGGAGCTTAGGGGGCCAGGGGTGGGCCTCGCCTAAATCGATGCTGTTCAGGGTTGGCCATGGTGGCTTCCTCCTGATGAAGTCAACTGTTGTTACGGGGGACTCTGGAGAGCAAGAGGTTAGGCGCGGCGCGGCGGAATGCAATTTCTTCGCCATCTGACAGAGCGCCGGAATAAAGTGACGCACTCTTCCTTGGCAATCGCAGGGAATTGCTTCTCAGGGTGACAAATGATTAGCTGTTATCTGTTGACTGAATTTGATTCCTACTACAAGCAGCTGAGTCAGGTAACTTGTGGAGGATCTGAGGAGAGGAGCGGAGAGGGGGGAAGGAAAGGTTTGCCCAGGAAATGAAATCGGCTTCCCCAGTCACACCGGGACCAAATATAATCCTCTCTGTCAGAACAAGATTACTACTTTGTCTAATTACAGACAGCTTTCTGTCAGCGGTAAACTGTTTACCGAACGGTGCAGGTGTCTGTTTGGGTTGGGTATGCCCTTGTTTGCGTTCCTGTTTTTTTTTTTTTTTTTTAACCCTGTTGAGAATTGAGGTTTAGAAAAGCCTCCTACTTCTACATAGTTCTGCTCTTGTGGGTAAATGACAGCATCTTTTTCTGTCAGGAATTTTTCAGGTGTTTTTTCATGTGATTTTGTGGCTAAATATCCCTTTCTCAAATAAGACACGGACAAATATTGGAGTGATGCATAGACATAGGGAAAGCAATAGGGAAAGAGCTTGAGTTCGGCTGAGTCTAACGTGCTAGGGTATTGGCAAAGCAAATGTACAACAGAGTCCATAACGAGCTATAATGAAGAGGTTTATTCCTCTGTAGTGCAGGGTAAGGATTTTGACACATTAGGCCCTTGGTGGAATTCAAGCCTTTGTCTGTGTAATGGTTCTCTGGCACCTTGGATTCGCGTTTGAAGCCAATTTGTAGCACTGACAGCGAGCGAACAGGCCAGGCAGGGGGAGAGATGTGGTCGCTACACTTTGAGAGAGAGACTTGAACGGTTCAAGGTGTCAATGCATGATTAGTTCCCTCTCTGCAGTAGATCGGCTGGGTGGTTGTCACCCTGTGAACACAGTTGAAAGGGGAACTGGTTGCCCATTCGTTCTGTCACACCTCACACCGACCAAAACAGATAAGAACCAGAAAAGAAACAAACAGACATACATAGCACCTTTGAAACACCACACAGCAGCTACACAGGAAAAATGGTTGAGCCAATCAAATACCTTTCTGTCTGTTTGTCTGTCTGTCTGTCACAAGAGTCAACAGAAAGCTCTATCTTTGCCCTGTGTTAGCCCCAGGGATGTACTAACTGTCCGTTACAGAGGATTTAGTGTTTTCATGTTAGACAAGTCACACACACACACACATATATATATATATATATATATATATATATATATATATATGTGTCAGTATCTGGGAGGTTTGACAACATAAACAGAAAGGTAAAGACTACCAGAACATTTAGGGACCTTGTCAGACTGGCCCTTCCTGTCCGACCCTGAGCACCCATGTGGGAGTCTTCTGCATGTCGTCTGTGTCACAAGAACAACATAAAATGTCTCGTCAGCTCTTTGTTTTCATCAACTGAAACAACAGTCGAGAAAGAGGAGAGAGAGAGGAGAGAGAGAGAGAGAGAGGAGAGAGAGAGAGAGAGAGAGAGAGAGAGAGAGAGAGAGAGAGAGGGGAAAAAATGAAGGGCACTGCTGAAAGTGCATTGGACTTCCTGTTACTGTAGATCAGCGAGAAGCAAACTAATACTTCACCTCTTTTTAGTTGGGTTAACATCTCTCCTTCTCTCCCTATATTTGAGTGTAGTTAGGAGGGGAGGAGCCAGGGGTAGAGCAGAGGAAGGGGAAAGAGAGAGAGAGAGGGTGACGGGTGTAGCCATGTAGCAATGGTTCTCCCCTTCCACTCCTCAGAGCTCACTGCTGTTTTAACCCAGTGTTGATAGCCCCAGTGTTTGTCTCAGGCTCGGTCTCTCCCCTCTCCCTCTGAGGGGCGTTCCCCACATCCACTCCTCACTGTGGGAGCCAGAGCTCCACACTTCTCTCTCCATGTGATTTATGACCCACGCATCAGATATACCCACGGGTGCTCTCCCCTCTCACCGTCTCCACACACACAGCCCTCTCCTTGCACAAAAGACCTCCTGACTTAAATGGATTAGACGGAGCAGTTATCCGCAAATGGATCCCACAGCAGCCTGGCATTATTACCTCTGTCCTGTTAACTACCTAACGCACTAAGTGTAGCATGCATGTCCCAAATGGCATCCTATTCCCCCTTATAGGGCACTACTTTTGACCAGGGCCCTGTTCGAAAGTAGTGCTCTGTATAGGGAATAGGGTGCCATTTTGAATGCAAGCCTAAGACGTAGGTCCTGAGCTGCTACTCTACTCTGATCTGCCACAGCTCTGTGTACCGCAGCTGTAATTACCTGGTTTGAAGGAGTTAATAGCCATATATCTCGTGTTCAATGCGATGAGAGGTTTAACGTGTATACAGAGGGGGATACTCCCCCCCCCCCCCTTTTCATTCTGTGGCTCTCGAAAGAAGAAGAAGAAAAAGAGACCTCTCCTTATCAGGTAATAGTTCAAATGGAAGTGCCCTGTCTTGAGGAAAGCTGGGAAGATGAAAGGTGTTTGTTAAAAGTCGCCCACGGGGACAGGTTTCCCTGTGCCTTCCTGCGAAACTCCCCTGTCTGTCCCTAGCAAGTTCCTAGCTCCCCTCGCTTCCTCCCGCCTTCTTGCGTAGCCGACCCTGTCTTGGAGGGGGAAAGTAAAACCTTCATGCCGCCTGCCTCGGTTAGATTAAATACCGAGATGGCGACAGGAAAAGGGCAGGGAGGGAAAACAAAAAGGCCAGGGTGGGTGAGGGATGTTGGGGAGAATTATCAGGTTGGTGGCGGAAACGGACAGCTTGTCTGACTCAAATATGTACAAATATGCGTTTCTCTGTTTCTCAAACCTTTTGGAGGACACAGTCATCTGTCTGAGAAAAGGCACATTGGGGACGGGTGAAAAAAATGAAATATATCGATCTAGTCTAATTTCCCCCCACATATCTTTTATCTTGAAAAGAAAACCAGGGGAAATATATATATATATATATATATATAAAGAAAACATACGATATTTAGGGATTATGTTGTAGACAATTGTGTGCACAGCCATAAGTCCCAACCTTATTTTCTTCTGTTAGTTCTGTGGAAAAGTGTAAAGTGTAGTGTAAAAGCAATTTCCTAGCAGGTATAGAGTTAAACGAGGCCAGTAGGGAAGTCTTCTCCCACAGCATATTTCCTCTAGTTTACATTGTACAAATCATTCTGCCTGAGAGAGCCCTAACAGGGAAAGTAGAATTAATATGACTTCCGGTCTAGATGAACATTTGATACCAGCTAAGTCACTGGGGACTCTTAAAGAGAGAGAAGGACGTTTCCAAGGAACTTTGAGGAACTTTGAGGAAGTATCAAGAAACAATGAGCTTAATGCTTTGCCTGGCTTAGCGCTCCTCCTTTAGTCCTAATGGTGTGTCTTAGAGGAATGGTGATAGCTCGCAGGCAGTGACAGAGCCCTGTGTGTGTGTGTGTGTGTGTGTGTGTGTGTGTGTGTGTGTGTGTGTGTGTGTGTGTGTGTGTGTGTGTGTGTGTGTGTGTGTGTGTGTGTGTGTGTGTGTGTGTGTGTGTGTGTGTGTGTGTGTGTGTGTGTGTGTGTGTGTGTGTGTGTGTGTGTGTGTGTGTGTGTGTGTGTGTGTGTGTGTGTGTGTTTGCATGGTGCGGTCTCAACATGAGACTATTTAAGCACTGTAATGTGTTTAACTTGTAAACTAGTCGGAGACAGATTACTTGTGGTTGGCAGGGAGGTGAGGAGGCGACATTTCAACTGTTCACCTTTTTTCCTTCACATCTGTCCTGCTAATGGGCTGGTCTCTCTCTCTCTCTCTCTCTCTCTCTCTCTCTCTCTCTCTCTCTCTCTCTCTCTCTCTCACCAAACCTCAGGCACCTTTTTCATTCCTTCCCTCATTCCAATTTCCCAATTAAAAGAAACAGTCATTATTAGTTTATTAGCAAGCCTCAGCAAATGTGTTAGCGGATTTTCAGTTGTTAATGAACGAATTCAAACCCCCTCTATTGAACGTATTCACAGGCAGCTGTGAGTGCTTCAGCTAATAATAGTTACCCAAAGACAAAAGATTAAGGAAATAGCATTATAGGGGGGATAACAATAGAGGCCTATTGGAAGCACTCTAATGGAATGCTCTTTCGTTTAGAAAGGGTTTAGAATTTCTATGTGCTTGTCTTGCTCTTTTATAATGCTCTCGCCTCTCAGTATATAACAGCAATAGCTGCTGTTTTTCTCCCCAGGCCGGGCTATTGGCACAGGGAAATAGATCCGGGGTTGACATAGACTATAGAACGTAAGGTATCTCAACCTGTTGGAGCTGAATTCCCCTCCTCCTCCTCCTACAAAAGCACATTGTGTTGCTGCTTTGGCAGCCTGGCATGCCCTGCCATCTTCTTAACAAGGCAGGTGAATTGTTAATTAAGGTTGAGGTAAAGAGGGGGTGTTGGGATGGGAGGCGGGGAGGGAGGGAGGGAGGGAGCAAGCAGGGTAAAAGTGAGAAGCGCAAACAAGTCGAAGCGTTTGTTCGCCGCGCGGTCTACACATCAATTATCCCGCTGAGCTAATTAGCACCTTGCATTACCCCAGGTACCTGCAGCATTCACACATGCTCACTCTTTCATGCTCTTGATCAAAAAAAGGAAACGGATTGACAGAAACACGGGGAAGCTGAACCCAAGGGTAGAGCTAAAGGCAGGGGGGAAAAAGCCTGAGATCCAAATTTCCCTTGTACTCTTTTACGAAAAAATAAACTCTCAGTGTGTATGCATGCACCGCTATGTTTCCCAGGTCCCTTTCCACATCAGCTAACTGCTCAAAAATGTAAGGGGCACGAGCATATACGATATATCATATAGTACTTACCTAAGTATGCATATAATTGACAGGGAAATGGGTTTGTGTGGTTAGTATGGAAAACAACTGTTTTCAATAATAGGTCATTTTATTCATGGGGCCTGACAGGCAAGAGGTCATGTTTTGGCAATATTCAATGAAATTGCTTTATTCTTAAAAACGACTGAACAAACAAAATTGTCTCAGCTATTGCAGATTTGATGGACTATGCGAAATTTAAAAGCAACATTTGTTTTGCGTGTGTTCTACGTCGCGTGTGAGAAAATGCCACAGTACGACTTTAAACTGTGATTTGTGATATTCAAACAACAACAAGACAATCTGAAAGTACAAAACGTTGTTGGAACAGCAACATCTGTAAGCAACGATGTCCTTCATTCTAATGACGAAGAAACAGATTTGGATGGATGTAGGTGGCTCTTTGTTATGTTGAAACCTCTCTGTTACGTAATAAGCTAGATGGGGGTGTGTTTTGTCTAAACGTCCTGGTTCAAGATGAGGTCTTATAAAGGTGTGTTTAGCTTGACAAAGACCCTTAAAATGGTCCCCGAGTGTCATGTGGGTCCTCCTTTCGGATTGGCCGCTCTGTTGGTCAGAAATCACATTTATAATTGACTTGGAAGAAGCAGCTCTGTTTTCTCCGACTGTGGGGACGGGGAGACCCTCCTGTGACGTAATTAAAGGCGTCGTCTCTGCTCTGCTCTGGGTGGTGAAAAAGGCTGGTGAAACATGGGAGTCGTAGGCGGGAGGCAGAAAATGTGAGAAAATGTGTCTCTGATAGTGTTTTACACACACACACACACACACACACACACACACACACACACACACACACACACACACACACACACACACACACACACACACACACACACACACACACACACACACACACACACACACACACGCACATCATCCATAACTTATGGGCTGGGATGTGTGATGATGTTGTTCATTTCGTTTGACAGAGAGAGAGAGAGAGAGAGAGAGAGGCGACTTACACCTCTCGCCTGCCTCCTTAAAGAACACCTGTCGACGAATGCAACTCGTCTCTCATACAAGTACACATGGTTCTGAAATCTGTATGACTCTGCATACAATGTCTCTGTTAAAATAAGAGCATCGTAGTTTTTGCAGCCAATGTATTTCCTGGTACCCTCGTTGACATCTGTGTCAGGTGATGAGGCCTCTCCTCCTGGCTGCTCTGAGTAATTGAGAAGTGGTAACAGTATCAGGTTCTGTGTCTGTGTTCCTCTGAGTCTCCCGAGGCGGTTTTCCTCCCTGTAGGACGCGGAGCCTTGCTGTGGGGCCTGTTGTCAAGGGGGTTCGCCCGCCGCTCATTTGCTGATTGGAGAGAGGTGGAGAGAGGTTGGCGGGGCAGAGAGGATGAGGGGATGAAAAGAGGCCCATTTCCTGCAGCTCGTTTGATACCTGGTGGGGATGCTATTCAGGTGACAAAGATTCAGGCACAGAGGGGGGACCAGATGTGATTTACACACTCATTAGCATCTGAATGAAATGCCTGAGACCCAGGCTGGATCAGATCACATTGGGGGCCACAGCAGAATAGACCGGGGATGGGGGGGCCGTGCCTACTCCCACCGCCTGGCTTGGTCCTCACCTGGATGGGTGGATGGGTTCCCCTTCTCCCCTCTGATCTTTATCACATCTGAGGGGCCTGATCCCTCACCCTTCTAAACCCCCCGACCTTCCCTCTCCCTTCCCCCTGGCCCCCAGCTGGTGACATACTGGCAGACCTGCAGAGTTTTATGACAGTGAGCAGTCTTTCCTCTCTCTCGTTCTCCTCTCTCACCTCTCGCCTCTCTCACCTCTTTCTCTTCTATCTCTCATTCTCCTCTCTCCTCTCTCTCCCTCTCACCCTCTCTCCCTCTCTCCTCTCTCTCTCTCTCTCTCTCTCTCTCTCTCTCTCTCTCTCTCTCTCTCTCTCTCTCTCTCTCTCTCTCTCTCTCTCTCTCTCCACCTCTCTCTCTCTCTCTCTCATTATCCTCTCTATACTCTCTCTGTCTCTCTCCAGCTCAGAGCACAGATGCGATTCAGAAAATGTGCCTTCACACCAATTTAGTTTTTTTTACCTCGTTCATTGTGTTTAATACACATCAGGAAAATTCTACTAACCCGGCCACTAACAATGAATCCCAAACAATGCCGGTTTGCTTGGAAGTCTTCCAAGATGCTATCTTGTGACAGTGAGCCTCTATTTCATACATTGGATACGTTTCATTCATAGGCGACAAAGAGCTCTAATATTTTATGTGGTAAAAGGTCATAAATTAAACGTGGTCATCGTTTTGGCTGCCGGTAAATTATTTTAGTTAAGGTTTTGGAAATAAATGGTAATAAATCAACTTTGCTGTAAGGCAATGGCTTTGCTCAGTGTTTTTCTTGTGGGCTTAGTCAGATTGACAAGCTGTCCCCTGCAATGTTTAAAACTGTGTGAACACAAATGTTTCTCTTGTTTTTGTCCATTAGAATCTATTAGAGAGATAGGAGGGGAAAATAATGAGAGAGTGAGAGAAGAGAGGGGGAGAGAGTGAGAGAAGAGAGGGGGAGAGAGTGAGAGAAGAGAGGGGGAGAGATGGAATCTAGTAGAGAGAGTTTTCTTGTCACTTTGGTTTATTGTTTATTTCACTAGCTTTGGTAATGTAAACATATGTTTCCCATGCCAATAATGCCCCATTGAATTGAGAAAGAGAGAGAGAGAGAGAGAGAGAGAGAGAGAGAGAGAGAGAGAGAGAGAGAGAGAGAGAGAGAGAGAGAGAGAGAGAGAGAGAGAGAGAGAGAGAGAGAGAGAGAGAGAGAGAGAGAGAGAGAGAGAGAGAGAGAGAACAAATAGAGTAACTGACAGATTGTGTTAGGCTTCAGGTGCAAACTCAGTGTTCCTGAGATAAATGTAGCTGTAGGCTACAGCCGCCTGGTCAGGAATGCGTCACGACCTTGACCAGATCAAACTGTTGTTTTTACCCATTTACTTATCTCAGGGTCTGTACAATAGTTATGGCAAGTTAGGAAAGGTGAAAAGTATTTGTGGGAACACAAAACAACTCAACTTGTCAGACTTGTGAAAGGATTTGAGCTGTTTTAGCTTCTCACAGGCCAGCAAAAATAAATGAAAAAATAACCTCAGGCCTATACATTTCATTACTTTTTTTGTTCTTATTTTATTCTCATTGTAAAGGAAATCACCATCAAATGACTTTGTAAGAGTGCATAATTACAACTCAGGTTCTGCAGAGCTGTTATTAACAAAAACCTACAGTAATCCATTCTGGCAGTGCAATATGTTATTGTAGCATACTAATTAATCTTACAGGAAGTGTAATACATTTACAATATCAGATTGAAGCAATACTGTGTATAGATTTATTAAATCTTTTAATCAGTTCTGGCTAAATTAATTTTGCACTGATTGCTTACATTTGAATTTGCATATACTTAGTGCAAGTCATTTATTTCCATGGATTCCTTTTTATTAAAATGGGGCACATGGCCCTTGAGCTAAAAAAAACATTGCTGCTTTTTCCACAGAACATCCTCACTTTAGTTGCATTAAATAGCATGTACATTTTTATGCAAGCAACATCTCAAGCTAAAACTGCTTCCTGTTAGGTCTGCCTTATATGACGAGGTTAGGACCTGTCAATATGACCAGTATCCAACAACAAAAGGCTCTATTTTGTCAATTTGATAGAGTTGAGCCTTTCCATTGTGAAGAGGCATGCCTCTGACATCTACTGCAGTCACTCTGTCATGCTCTGTGGCCTTGGTAAGAGTAGATGATACTCCTCGTGATGCACCTTCCCTTTCTTTGTCCCTGATAAACAGAAATGGGACAGAAGACATTTTCCGAAGCACATCCCCCCCCCTCTCTCTGACACACAGGCACGCACACACGCTTTACCCCCTCCACGCACGTACACGCACGCACGGGAGCTCAGACTGCAGCACTCACTTGTAGTACAGTAGACTGTAATTGATGACAGTGATGTGTGCATGCATAAAGGGAGAACTAGTGGTATCATGCTGGTGGCTGTATACAAGGGGCAAGGCCCCACTGGCGCTCTGGGGGCCTGAGCTCACTCACAGCAACAACAGACAGAGCAACAGAGCTAGGTCATATTAAACAGCTAGCTGATAACACAGTGCTGTGACTATCAAATTGGTGCCTGCCTACCCCCATTCCCCACATCAAGCCAACAACAGGCCCTGGCCCTGCTCTGGCCCGTCAGCAGATTCCTTTACCTGGAGCGGAACTGGAACTGTGTGTGTGTGTGTGTGTGTGTGTGTGTGTGTGTGTGTGTGTGTGTGTGTGTGTGTGTGTGTGTGTGTGTGTGTGTGTGTGTGTGTGTGTGTGTGTGTGTGTGTGTGTGTGTATTTCTCAATGCCAGTGTATGTGTGTTTATAGAAAAGCATTCGGAGGGGAGGGCACCCTGGGGCCGGGAGGTGGAGGTGGGGGTGTGAACCTGTGGCAGCGAGCCATGGTGTCCCTTGCAACTGGTAAGGAGGGCTGGAGATAGAGGGAGGGAGGGAGAGGGGAGAGAGGGAGAGACGGGAGGCCCGACAGAGACAGGGCCACAGAGAAAGAGAGAGACAGAGAGAGAGCGAGAGAGAGGACAGGTCCAGATAAGATTCTCAGCTTATAGCAACACACTAGTCCACTATCAAGAACATGGATACTCTCTTCATGAGTGAGCAGGCCTCCAGAGCAGAGCACTGTACCCAGCTAGCAGGCTGAGAACATCTAGGAAGCTGAAATATAACCAGAAATAATAAGATTCCAAAAGAAGTGTGTTACATTTATACTCACTGCAAGATGAGTTCTCCCTGTGCCTTATACATTGGATTTATATGTCATATTTTGATTGTGAATAAAACTAAAACAAGGGTTTGTGGGGAGACTTCCAGATGAGTGCTTTTTGGGGGTAACATGCATATTTGATAGGAAACCTGATTCTTCTGGATAAAGCACCTGTCATTTACTTCTTTGATCCCCTATTCCTATTCCAGGACATTCCATTATTTATCTGCTTATAAATATCTGCATAACTTGAGCAGGCATAGGTGATTTGTCAACAGTCCAACATCGACATTGATGTGCAGGTGGTGCTCCCTTGGTATTCCCAGTAGTGATTACTATACAATTTACATTTGTACACATTTACGTACAAAAGCACACACACATTTTGAAGAGTTTAAGTACCCGCTTGCTGCATTCATTGGGTAAATTGGTAAGAAGCCTAAAAGGGGCTTTTATACTATAGTCAAAGAAAATGTGAAATTGTGTGAGCAAAGTACCAGTTTGCCCACGATGAACGACTCAAACTGGAAAGTGTTTCATCCTTCCTCCTCCGAACGGTTTTGTGTGTATTTGGTTAGTTACAGTAATTATAGCCAATAAGTGACAGCCAAAATCAGACAGGAGAAAGTAGAGGCTGCAGAGGCACACACACACACAACACACAACACACACACACACACACACACACACACACACACACACACACACACACACACACACACACACACACACACACACACACACACACACACACACACACACACACACACACTCTCTCATAGCAAGGACCCGCTGCAGAACATCTGCTGAGAGATTTGCATATTAATTAACCCATATTAACACTAATTATTCTGGGAAATTATCAAATAAATTAAATTTTCTAATTTTAACCTTTTCCTTTGCTTGATGTATCTCAGCAGCCAGAGGAACCTTCCGCTGGAAATCGATCTCACCTGAGCCGGTGATCTTAGGAGATTGTTATTTTTATTTGTAAATATGATTTTTTAATTCCTCCCCAGCTTTCTGCCTCGAGTCCTGAGGGCAGCCTAGGGAGCTTTTGTGTGCCTTGCCTCTTCCCCCCACCCCCACCCTTTTTTTTGGCTCCTGCGTTGGGGAGGCGGGGGCCCAGAACATTTGTCGAGGAGGAGGAACATGTGCAGGGTTGTACAGATGGTGGATCTGTACAGGGCGAGTAAAGGTGGGCCCTCTGAGCAGTTGAGCAAACCTTGAAGCTTTCTTTTTCCAGCCTGTTGCTCAGGCCTCTGCAAATAAATGGGAGTTTAATTCAATTAGAGTCAGGCTACTGTGGGTGCCTCATGGCAGACATTATTGAACATAACCAACCCCTTCCTGACACACTCAGAATCACTCACTACTCACTCCCATGCACACAGACACAGAGAGAGAGAGACACACACACACACACACACACACACACACACACACACACCCCTACACACACACACACACACACACACACACACACACACACACACACACACACACACACACACACACACACACACACACACACACACACACACACACACACACACACACACACACACACACACACACACACACACACACACACACACACACACTCCCCACTCCCAGGTTGGTTTACACATCGCTGAATTTTCACCATTCATCGCCTCTACAAAGCTGCCCCTCTCCTTTCAGCTCTTTGTTTGCCCTCTGCCACTGTCCTTTTACAGCTTACGGCTTGCTTGTTCTGGCCCCTGTGAAACACCAGGCTAGTAGACGTGCACAAGATCTCAATCGTTCTTGTGTCTCTCACTGGAATACAGACAGTCACAAGCGTTCTTGTGTATCTCACTGGAATACAGACAGTCACAGGCATTTTCGGTATGTTATGAATGTAAAACAGCAAGTTTTCCTAATGAGTAAAAGGCGAAAGTTAAACATATTTCAAATTCCGAAGAGAGAAAAATATATTTAAACCTTCCCGCCGTTCCTCCCACCTACAACCCCCAAACGCTTCCTACCCTAAACGGCCTACTCAGAGCCCTTAAACTCTGTTGTGAAAAGGAATTGTGAAAGTTAAAAGGTCATTGTTAAAACCCCTTCCAGTGGGGTAGCCACAAGGCTATGACCTCATTTCTACCTTAATGCCTCTCCACCTCTCCTATTCCCCCGTTCTCCACCTCTACCCCCCTACCCCCCACCCCCATCCCTCTCTGCCCTCCTGGCCCTTCAGGTGATCTGCATGTTTCTCATTCATGAGACAGGGCAGTTTTCCTCCAATAGGGTGAATGTCCTTGCTCATTACCAACACTGATAGCCACAGGAAACACAACATTACCTGGAGCTAAAGCCTCAGCGGTCTCAGTTAGCCAGGCTCTCAGTGTGAGTCACCTACCACCTTTCCCCATCACAATCTAACGGGAAGCTGGCTGGGAACTGGCAAGTCTCCACCTCCAAATAGAGGGTACTGTGATAGACATAGAGACCCACTGGGTGAAATAGATCTTCTGGCGCCTTCTGTCTCACCTGTTCCATCAGACAGAAGTGATTATTTGGATATTTTTCTGGGCTGTTCGTTATGGATCGAGTGCAGATCCAGCGCCTCCCAGCTCGGGAGCCTGTTGAGAGGGCTTTGTGGAAGAGTGTTAGGGAAAGGGGAAGAGTAGGTGCACGTTTGCAGCACATTCACCCAAGGTATGTTTATTTGAGTGTGTGTTTTGGGTATGTTCAGAGGGTCAGTGTGTGACTCAAGGGTCGTATGGTTGATGTCTGAGTGTATGACACGCACATTTCATAGTGTGAGAGTTATGGTTTGTTTAACAGCTCAACAGTAAAACAAAGTTCTATATTTTTTTGTTCTTAAACGTGCTGTCTTTTCTCTTTGGAAGAACACTTTCCGGGTTTAGATGACTTTATATGGCCTTTTGTTTATTAGAAGGGTACAGAGAAACTGCCACCGTCGAAACACTGATTGTCAAATGTCTTTATTTGTTTTAAAAGAAAGATGTTGAGATTTCAAATCAGACTCCTTTTTGTCACAGACGTTGAAAGGATAACTCGCGCTCTCATCCCTCGACGGGGGGAAAAAACCAGGTCATTTTGGAAGGTTATAGACGTCATAATCAATGCACTTTTGAAACTGCCCTCTGCACTGGTATGCCTGACAGCCTAATACCAGAGCTATGAAAGGGTTATGTCAGCCACGAATACGCCTGATATTAAGCAAGACTCAAGCGAGCAATTACAAGTGTCATTTTAATTATCTGTAAAAGTCGTTCCCTTTATTTACCTCCAATCAGAAGAGAGCTGGTGAAATCAGCTGGTAACAGGTGGCATCAGTCAAAATGCCAGCTGTAATTGCCTTTGTTGAGGGTGGCACTTAAACTAAAGGAGGAGAAAAATGGAAAGTGTCATCTGAAAGAAAACGTAGCCCTAAAAAGTAAACATGATGATTTCTTTGTCTATCTCGTCTAGAAACACAAAAGATTGATTAGCGGCGAGGTATTGAACAAAATAATGGCAGAGTGTAGGCTAACATTAGTAGGTTCGGAATGACTTTGTTTCAGAGTACAATGCCCGACGTCAGGCTGGTGCTTATAGTATACGGAGGCATCTGTCAGAGATGTCACCTAAACAAAGCAGGCTCTCCGAAGGCAATGCTACTTGCTTCTTTGATTGACAAGTCACACATTGTCATTTCTGTCTTCTCCAAGCTCTTTGGTGTGTAACGCTGTGTCTGATAGCCAATGTTCTAGCTTGGAGATCACATCCACTGAGCACCCCTCTCGCACTCCCCACCTCTCCCCTAAAACACGTGGACCTGTATGGAAGCACAGAACCCCAACCGGGCGTTTAGTAGCTTTCACGGTTCGTTTTGGACAATTGTAGATGTCTAGAGGTTTGCAGGGAGTGGGATGATCTTCACCTCTCCTCTATGTCCTGTCTAGAGGTTTGCAGGGAGTGGGATGATCTTCACCTCTCCTCTATGTCCTGTCTAGAGGTTTGCAGGGGAGTGGGATGATCTTCACCTCTCCTCTATGTCCAAGGCCCATTTTTTCCAGGTCCGTTGCTCAATATTGAAGACGTCACATTGTAGCGCCTCTCTTCATGCGTTAACCTATACCCTACACATGGACCTATAGCACACTGAAAAATGCTCTCTGAGAGGTTTGGGGTGTAAAGAAAGGCCTTTTAAAACCTGTCCATCCTTAGATAATGTCATTCACTCCTCCTGGGTATTCGTCGGTATTCAGGCTGTGTCCAGAGATCAGGTCTGCAGGGGGAGGGGTAATAGCTTCCCAGGCCTCCTGCTTCTTTGTTAACCCCTGCCGCCCGCCTGCTAGGCCACCCTTAGAAACCTGCCTGGGAGAAAGGGGAGTAGGGAGTCCACAGCACGTTGTGTTGCTAGGAAATGGTTGAACCTCTGGGATGAGGGGGTTAGGGGGTGTCGCGGTAAGTTGGGAAGGGACCAAAGGGGAAATATAATAATAATAATAATAATAATAATAACATGTTATCAAGTGCAGTGCCAAGGTATATCGGGGACCACACAGCAGGAGTTTGAATGTCTCACTTTCTTTTTGGCTTTTCTTTGGCTTTCTCTTTTTTCATGTCTGAGAGCATTACCCAGTCTGAACTTGCCTAAACCCTTGTGGTCACACCTCTTGAAAAGGTTTTGTTTCCCCCATCAATTGGTATTCTAACCAGGTCAGCTGATTCTGCTGGCCCTGTCTACGTAGCCGTTTTCATTTTAATTTGCACCTGTTGTTCGGAAGGCAAGTGCAGACCCGCGGATTATACAAAGATCATGCATGGACATACTGTATATGCTCAACGTAATCTTATTACTCTCCATAGTATATCAAAGAAAATATCAGATTTTCTTTCCCTTCTCAGTTTTGTAATTTTAAAAGTTTAAAGGTATTTATTTAAGTAGTCATATATAGCTACAGTACAGCAATTAAAACGGACCTGAAAAATGTTTGCACTCTTTTTCCTCGCCTCTTCCCCTAGCCACATTTGAAATCGGTTCCCATGATGTCATACTCTGATTTCCCCCCTCTGTGGTTGTTTTGAGTCTGTTTCTCTAGAGTAGTGTTTTAGGAACTAGCAGTGAGCTGTGTCTGGGTGTGATGCGGTCATGTGCCGGCCCTGTTTCTCTCGCTGAGCTAATGTCCTGTGTTCATTCCTCTAATACGTCTTAAGGCTTCCTTTTGTAGGACAGACAATTTATGGGCCTTCGTGTGTAGACTGGAGAGGCTAGAGAACCAGCCTTGTGAGGGCAGACTAATTCACAAACAGCCACCTTCAATTGAGTTCACAGCCCTTATTTACAGGCTGCCTATTTTAAGAGAAGCTGCCATGTGTCTGGGACCAAGTGTTGTGGAATCAAGCGGGCCGCTACTTGTGTGAGTTATTTTAATGTGGGGCTCGACGGCGCAGTATTTCTCTCCGCAACCATGACTCATTGAAAACACTCCCTGAAAAAGACAAGAGGAGAGGGAACGGAGGGAAAGGAGTGGGGTGCAGGTCCTCTTTTGATTAAGTTCGTTTTTTTTTGTGTGTTTTTTTTTACTTGTATGTATTATTTCATTCATCATTTGTAAGGATTTGACTTGACGGTTGATATCTGTCAAGTTCTGTGGGGAAAATGCAGTACAGTCGGTGCGTCACTTATTTAGGAGTGGTGAATGTGATGAAATGACTTGGGGTTAAGACGTTTCAATCCAAGGGGGTATGGCTATTTGACATTTGTAAATATCAGAAGTGCGGAGTATCTCAGCCACGTCGTGTATGCTTTAGATCTGTGAGCCCAACTGAAAGGTGTAGCTAGGTTGGCATCTCAGGCAGTCACCTTTGTGGCTATTTTGGCGTGTCTACGTAGCAGCTGACTCCACGACACCATGATGGGTAAAGTTACAGATTCCAGTCTGTCGCTGTGGGTGTTGTTGTAATTGGGATGTACCCCCACAAGAAAGGGCCCATGTCCCCAAACAGGAATGGGTTTAACCTGTAATCAAATAAAATCATAGTTTATTGGTCACTCAAGCAGTTTAGCAGATGTTATAACAGGTGCAGCGAAATGATTGTGTTACTAGCTCCTAACAGTGCAGTGCAACCATGACTTCATCTAAAGACATGATCCTCAATGAACTTTTTTTCCATTTCAAGGTCAGTACACTGAGCACCAAATCTGAATTCCTCCAGTGACCCGTCTCGTTTTGTTTTGTGTTCTCCCCCATTGCAGCGTTGAATTATGAGAATGTGATGGACACTGGTTCCGAGACAGAGGATGAGGACAAGCTGCTGGTATCAGAGGAGGACGGCCTACTCAACGGGGTGTGCAGCCCTGCCAGCCTGAATAACCACGATGCTGGATCCCCGAGGGTGGGCCAGGCCCTGACGACGAAGGAGGATGAGGACGATGACATGAGGGACAGCGGAGTAGACCATGTCTGGCACGACAACGACATGCTGCACGCCTCAGTCGACGGCACTGGTGAGCGTCACACACGGGCGACATGTTTTCCGGATTTATTTGGGTTTCCATGAGATGATAGGCTAGCCAACCCCCCCCCCTCCACCACCCCCACCTCTACAGTAACAGGGGCAGAGGTTGACCGTGCACGGCAGTCATAAGGAAGTGGAGGAGATCAAACCCCGTTTTGACATGCAGGGAGTTGACAGGGGGCAAGCAGAGAGTCAGGAGACGTTACTGTAACTTGACGACGATAAGTAGGAGACGTATGATAGTGCCACTGAAGATGGCAGAGGTACGGTGAAGATTCCTACACCCCCACGTGACTGAAACTCACTCGGCTTGTCCCGGCGCTAAATCACAACACGTATTTTTACCCTCGCTAAAGTCAACCAGAATGACATGAGATGATATTGACAGATAGTTTCAATCGTGAAACTAAGAGCGTACATTTTGACATTTTCTCAGAATGACCTCTTTTGATTGTCTCTATAATCGCAATATGATCAGAGCTTCAGTATATGATTGATATGCAGTGGGGCAAAAAAGTATTTAGTCAGCCACCAATTGTGCAAGTTCTCCCACTTACAAATATGAGAGAGGCCTGTCATTTTCATCATAGGTACACTTCAACTATGACAGACAAAATGAGAAGAAAAAAATCCAGAAAATCACATTGTAGGATTTTTAATGAATTTATTTTCAAATTATGGTGGAAAATAAGTATTTGGTCACCTACAAACAAGCAATATTTCTGTCTCTCACAGACCTGTAACTTCTTCTTTAAGAGGCTCCTCTGTCCTCCACTCGTTACCTGTATTAATGGTACCTGTTTGAACTTGTTATCAGTATAAAAGACACCTGTCCACAACCTCAAACAGTCACACTCCAAATTCCACTATGGCCAAGACCAAAGAGCTGTCAAAGGACACCAGAAACAAAATTGTAGACCTGCACCAGGCTGGGAAGACTGAATCTGCAATAGGTAAGCAGCTTGGTTTGAAGAAATCAACTGTGGGAGCAATTATTAGGAAATGGAAGACATACAAGACCACTGATAATCTCCCTCGATCTGGGGCTCCACGCAAGATCTCACCCCGTGGGGTCAAAATGATCACAAGAACGGTGAGCAAAAATCTCAGAACCACACGGGGGGACCTGCAGAGAGCTGGGAGCAAAGTCACAAAGCCTACCATCAGCAAGGGCATTGAAGATGAAACGTGGCTGGGTCTTTCAGTATGACAATGATCCCAAACACACTGCCCGGGCAACGAAGGAGTGGCTTCGTAAGAAGCATTTCAAGGTCCTGGAGTGGCCTAGCCAGTCTCCAGATCTCAACCCCATAGAAAATCTTTGGAGGGAGTTGAAAGTCTGTGTTGCCCAGCAACAGCCCCAAAATATCACTGCTCTAGAGGAGATCTGCATGGAGGAATGGGCCAAAATACCAGCAACAGTATGTGAAAACCTTGTGAAGACTTACAGAAAACGTTTGACCTCTGTCATTGCCAACAAAAGGTATATAACAAAATTGAGATAAACTTTTTGTTATAACTTATTTTATCATTTGCAAATAAATTCATTAAAAATCCTACAATGTGATTTCCTGGATTTTTTTTCTCATTTTGTCTGTTATAGTTGAAGTGTACCTATGATGAAAATTACAGGCCTCTCTCATCTTTTTAAGTGGGAGACCTTGCACAATTGGTGGCTGACTAAATACTTTTTTGCCCCACTGTAGCTCAATTTGCTAATAATCTAGTTTAGATCATTTCGGGCAGGTGATACATACAACTTTGGAGGCGCCTTACTCCTTAGTTTCTTTGGAGCATCACTGATAGCAGAGAGCCGAGTCATGGATGCTTGAAAGATAAATACTTTTAATTAGGGCTAGGGGATCATCATTAAAGGAAGCCAGACTGCTGCAAAAGTCATTAACAATCTTAAATGAAAATTTTATTTTTATGATAGCCATTTACATGTATAATAAGAGTCAATGATTCTTGCAGCGGTGTGACAGAAACAGAGTGTAGCGAGAACTCATGTAAGACATCCCGTTTAAATGAGCCGGTGTTAGCTATTCATTTCTCCTAATGAACTGGGTTCTGTAGAGTGCCGAAAAGGGGGAAATATTTCACCATCTACAATGTTATTACGCTCAATTTAAAACCAAAAAATCGATTGAAAAGGAGGAAGTTCACTTTGTGGTTACTGATTATCGACATAGAAACTGTAAACCATAGTTGTCTTAGACAGTCAGTGCGTTATTTTGCTATGTTTTACAGATGTTTATATTTCTGCCCCCACTCATAACAGTCCATATGGGGTTGGATTCTTTAAAAATAGAAATGATCAAATCAATCAAGATAAAAAATAAAATAAACAAGTAGTCAAAGCGTACAGTAATTGTTTATTTGATAAAAGTCTGTGGTGCCTTAATGTCTGTAATTCAAATATGTTGCAATTCCCAGATAATCTGCTTCTCAAGTGATGAAACGTAGTCGGCCATATTTCTGAGACCTAGTGTAGTTAATTAGTGTAGATGATGGGAGTCTTCTCTTTCCCAAGCTTGTGGGCAGAATGTTTTGTCTGCCCCCCCTTTCACGGGTGCCTTACTGTCTACAATGATACCTCAGCACATACTGTTGCTTTCCCCTGAGATTAGCTGTGCTTTTCTCCCCTGCCTTGTCTACGTCAGCTTTAGTACCCTGTCCAAAGGATACAGGTTTTGAATCGAAGAGCACTGCAAAAAGTTTCTTAGCTGTGCCTTTCCGGTGCCAGCACAATCAGAGTTTTGTGTTCTAGAATGGTCCTTGACATTCTTTCATCCCACAATGGGGCCGCTGGATGCAGTGGGCTGGAATACATGACATCACTATCATTCTAAAACAAATCACCTGCATTCTCCCCTTTCTGCCCGTGTCTCTTTCTTCTCCCGGCCCGGCTCTGTTCAAGGCCGCTCAGAGAACTAACAGAAAGAAGGAGGAGGACCTTTGTTGTTTTATTGCGCCCTGTTCCACTGGTAAACTGGCCATAAAAATCGGAACGTATTCAAAACAAACAGCATCAATGGCGTTAAGTAAATAGGTGGACGTATGGCAGGGGAAAGGTATTCTGGGCCCCTCCTCGGTCGCAGTCAGAAACTTAAACATCCTTCAGTTCAGCGCAGGCCTTCTCTCACACTCCCCCTCTCCTTACATGATTTATCAGGCCGAGAGAGACAGCGAGAAATCAGACTGGCTTTTTGACTCACATGACACTTTCAACTATAAAAACGGGTCTCTCTCTCTCTCTCTCCAATGGATGTGTAGCTGTCAGAAGCAATAGAAATGGCCCAAAAAGGATATGTGCAAAGGGCCATAGAAGTGAGGTAGGGGTACGTGGTCTTAGCCTACCTCCTGCTGGAAATTCCCTCACTCTCATTCCTTGGCCACACGCAGATAATAGGGACTGTTCAAGGTAAAGAGGGAACGAAAAGGGACAAAAAGCAAATCCCCACTTGTGCTCCTTGAGTCATATCAAAAATATGCAGTGAAATTGGATTACTAAAGGCTGCGAAAACCATAATGGCTGCATCCATGCGAACTCTCCCACTTTCCAGGAAAAAGAAACGTGAGGGAAAGAGGAAAAGAGAGCTTGATTAACATTCAGTAAATTAGAAATGACAAAAAAAAAAGTCACTATCCATATATGCTGGTCTCTTAAACACCAGAATTATATTTGTGGCTGTGGGGGAGGATTTTCTTTTGATTGCTCACAATACTCCAGTGTATCTTCAACAATATTGCTAAAGGGCCATTTCCTTAGAGTGCAGCCTGGTTTGATGTCATTACTGAGAAGACAACGGCACTCCAAACCCCCTCAAATGCAAATGAAAAATGTCTGGCATGTTTCTCCACCACACAGTCAAGCTTCATGTCAAGGGAAAGTTGAGTACTTTTCGTTCAAAAGAGTCCATTTTTTATTCTCTGAAGCTATTGGCTGTTTTTTTAAAAAAATAATAATTATCTGTTTGGTGCAGACGGAAACAGTCTCACTTCAAGCGAAAGAAACCAAAAAACCCCCTCTCCTAATTATTGAAATGAACCAACTATTAAAACACCAGATTTTTCACCCTGCACCAAAATATACGATATATATATTATATTTGTTGTTCCTGCATGTGATTCGTGAATGCTAATTCAATGACAAGTATTCAGGCAACGTTATATTCTGAAGATTTTACACAACTTGTCAGCGACTTTTCAAACTCATTTCCCCCCCAAAAATGTTTTCTGTTAAGTCCACGGTGCAAGAGACAGTAAAGGAGAGAGTTCCTCTATTCCCTTAATCCACTGATTTGTTTGTTTACCCCTCCATGGCAACACAGTATCCTTGAGACCATAGAAATCACATGGCTAGAACAGGGAGAAACAGAGAGCGAGACAAGAGCCATTTTTATTACCAGCCACTATCTTCTCGGAAGTACCTTGATTTAATTTTCAAAGACAGGACGGAAGGAAGGAGTCACAGAGGACTCCTTTAAGTTAATTGTCTGTGGACAATGAACACCAACAAAAGTCCTCTTGTTCGCCGCTGCCCACACGGCAAGAGAATTTACCCACTAATGTCAAAAGTTGTTCTCTCCCTTGTTTATGAGCCTGTCTGTCAATCCGGGGTCCTTTATTTATGGCTGTCTTACCTGTGCCAGGACAAAATGCAAGTCTGCCCTTGGCGTTCCTACGACTATGCATTACGTTGATTGGCAATAGATTCTAAGCCCACAGTCCAGGATTTTATGCGAAAACCCCCTGTATAGTTGGTCCTTTTTTCTGCCGCTTGTAGATTGTTAGTAGTGTCACAGTGAGGGAATAACAACTGCAAGGCCTTTTGTGCCAGGTTACTCCTCTCTGACTGTTCAGGTGGATGGGGCTGGCTTCTTGAATTAATCTTTCTTTCTGGCAACTCTCACTACCCCCGGAATGGCAGAGCAGCTTTCTTTCCCACTGCTTGTTGTTGTTTTTAAGGTAAATAAGGCTCTGTCTGGTCCTGATGATTAAGAATGCCACACAAAGCCTCGGCACAGTGCAACACAGCAAGCCCTTTATATCTCCGTACCTTCCTCTGAAGGCTTCATTGTGAGGCTTGGGTTTGCTTGGTACACTACTGCATTGAACTGAACTTCTCTTTTCCTTCTCTTCCCTACTCCCTCCCCTCCTCCCTCCCCTCTTTTCTCCACAGATGAAATGAAAGATGATTATGACACTTTGGGGCCTGACGCCCCTCTTCAGACAGTTGGAAACGGTACGGGTGAGTTGATTTAATCCATTGTGAGGAGATTTGATGTACAGATGTAGGATCTTAATTTGATAACCCTGTTGTAGAAGAACTTTCCTGCAATGCAAGCATAGTCCTGGACCAGAATGAATTGTAATCGACATAATAATTCACATTTCCCGCTACTGCAGGATTATTTTTCTGCTGTAGCAAACTGTCTCAAATGAAGATCCTACATCTGTATTGTGTTGAAAGACGAGGCCGAGACCAACCACCCTTCCAATCCCTGTGTGGGTCGCTGTGTATCTGTGTGTCCGTGTAGAGCACTAGTGTCCCTGCATGGTCCTTTCTACACAAAACTGTGGAGCCTAATCCTACCTGCCATTTTTAATTACGTAAACAAAGCTGATTTCCACCCACAAGCCTCTTGGGCATGAAGTTTTCCCTCCATGATATCATCCTGACCGCTGCTGACAACTGGCCTCGGCACCGTTTGGGTAAACACTCACCGCATAAGGGGAATACTTCCTTAGGAATCTACTATTCTTCTTTTTTTTATATATATAGTTTGTTGATTTTGTGTGTGTGTGTGTGTGTGTGAGCCTGTGCATTGTGTGGTGACTTTTTTTGTGGAAATTTAGACATCGCAAATGTTTCCGTTAAGGCCGTGGAAACAATGTAGTGGCACTGCATTGGTAGAAAGAACCCACCATGGGATTACATGTGATTTCATTGAAGAAATGAAAATTGCAATCACGTCTTGCCACCTAAGAACTCTTTTATCCAGGTGATTTCCTCTATTTACAGAGGAGAAAGTAATTTCAAGGGAGGCATCACGAGGTTGAGCTCGTAGCTTGTTGGCAACACAGTGACTTTCCAAATTACATTTCATTTGCAAAATCAAATTAGTCTAAATTTGATCTTTTTGATGTATTTTTATAACCTTAAGACACATATTTGTTTAACGGTGAGTTGTGAATCCAATATAGAGATCTCAAGCACCCTCACAGTTTTGTATCTCTAAAATGCATTAGATGATTCTCAAACGGTTCACACAAAGTCCTAATGAGAATGCAGGAAATTGAGCTGCCTAGTTAACAGTTGCTTCATACGATTTCAGACAAGCTCCTTTGGCACCAGTGACATTTTCATGCCACTTTTGACAACCAAATACACTACCTTGACCTTTCACAAATTGGACCCATAAAATAATCACTGCCAAACAAATCACAATATAAAAATGTACCTTGGCTTGGACATGTCTAATTAAATAAGTAACTAAATCTAAATCCAGTCAAATCAAACCGTTTGCGTGACTTCCTGTAACATTTAGCACGACAATGTTATATGTGACGAGTTTTATAACAGTGATATGATAGGTGGGGGAAATAGACTTGCCCCAGGTTGTCAGAATGCCGTATAGTATAGTTTGAATTAACGTGAACCTTTGAGTGTCTATCATCTGCTGTTGACTAATGAAGGTTGCCGGGTTTTGATGAGCTTTGTTTGCTTTTGGAGCCACAGCTATCTCTACTCTGCAGCTTTCTGGATTCCCTAAAGAGAAGGGACTGGAGGATATGAGAAAACGCACAATGTGTGACTTCAGCAATTTCAGAAAGACAGCTTCAGAAAGTGTTTTAAGGACTATGGTTTAAAGCTTCTTTTTTTTGTGCAACGTTGTTGTTTGTCCTCAGTAATCTGTTCCACAGCCGATCCACTAACCAGAGACATTTTATTGACCCCTTGTCAATACACAGGGAATTTGATTGTGCTGTTGCTACACAATGTGTAAATAAAATGTTGTTTTCGAGAGGCTTAAAAACCCAGAGGCTTAATTACATAGATATAATCTCAAAGATCCAAAATTGTAAAATACAAATTCTTTTCATTTCACGTATGAAGGAAAATTAGAAGACATTTGACCAGTTTGAATTGTGTTCCCCACATTTATTGTGTAACTGGTAATCTGATTCAAGGAAATACAATATGTTTATCTGAAATACTTTCCCACGATTTAAGGTGGTGCTTTTCTAAGATTAACTCATATTTCTTGTTTTAGTGGCTGTTGCGTGACAAGATAACACAGTAATTCAGATGTATTCTCCCACAACTACTACCTTAATGTCTGTTGTGGAGTTTCTTCATCCCATTTAGACCCGACACATTCTCAGTATTGCTGTAACACACATTTCTCTTGGGGAGTGAAGAATCCAATTTCTCAAAACCCATCTCTCTCTCTCTCTCTCTCTCTCTCTCTCTCTCTCTCTCTCTCTCTCTCTCTCTCTCTCTCTCTCTCTCTCTCTCTCTCTCTCTCTCTCTCTCTCTCTCTTTCTCTCTTTCTCTCGCTCTCCCTCCCTCCTCCTTCTCTCTTTCTCTTCTTCTTTTCAGTTAAGAATGTTGTTGATTGCACTTCAGAGTTTGAGGAGTTCTTCGCTAAGCGTAGTAAGCTCCAGGAGGAGAGCCTGAGCGAGAGCCACAGCCACGTGGTCAGCATCGCTGAGTACCTGCAGCGGGGCGACACTGCCATCATTTACCCAGAAGCACCCGAGGGAGAGGAGCTGTCCCGTCTGGGCACGCCCGAAGCGCCTGAAACAAACGGCCAGGAGGAAAATGGTAAGAGTCCAGAGACCAGCCAGGGAGGGCAAGAACAGAACCGGGGACAGGGGCTGTATGTATGAAGCATCTCAGAGTAGGAGTGCTGATTTAGGTTCATTTTTGGCCTTTTAGATCACAAAGAATAAGACTACATGGACAGGGGTGAGCTGGGGCCATATGTTTGAAATGTTTTAGAGTAGGAGTGCTGATCTAGGATCAGTGTTGCCTTTTAGACCACAATGAATAAGATTACATAGACATGGGGGAGCTGATCCTGGATCAGCTCTCCTCCTTTGAGACTCTTGCTACGTACGTCACCCGAAGAGAACAGAGCAGCAGTGGTGTGGCTGGACTCTTCTTGGTCTCTGTGGCACAGTGACATGGGCAGCTGTTGGTCTCACAGATTCATCTCTGGATGCCTCTGTGTTTACCTTCGGTCCTCGGGTCTTTAAGCAGCAGCAGCTGCCAGAGGTCTGAAATAAGATAGTACACCTCTCAGACCCCGGGGGAACAGGGATTGAATTAGAATGGATTTATGATACGTACTTCAGAAATGATGAAAGTGTGGGAAAAATGGTATTAAATAAGCCACTTAAAAGCAATTAGGCGAGGGGACTATGGTTAAGGGGAGCAGGGAAGGACGAGGGGGGAGGGTGGGTGAGGTAGTGTTCTTAAAAACCAGGTCAAGGTGCTTTATTTCAGACTGACATTTGTAAGATAACAGTGTAAGATTAGATATCATGTTTCATATTTGTCTTAAATCAAAAGTCAAAGAAACACAATTACTTAAGCTAAAAGTATGTTAAGCAACACATTCTAACGTGTATAGGTCAATTAAAAGCTAATTCCACTTAGTATGTGTGAATTTTCACGTGTGTCTTAGTATGTGATATAAGAAAAAGGGGGAGTCTGTGCGTGTGTGTGTGTATGTATGCATGTGTGTCAGGGCATGGATGCCAGCCTGAGACGACGGCACTCTGTAGAGCAGATTGCAGTGATACCTCCCATACCATTCCGGGCAGTACGCCCATTAGCTGCCATTGATTTGCTGACCTTTTGGACTGCTCCCCCCTTTCCCCAACCCCCATCTCCCTTACCCAGACCTGCCACCTGGAACTCCAGATGCTTTCGCCCAACTGTTGACCTGCCCCTACTGCGACCGGGGCTACAAGCGCTTGACATCGCTCAAGGAGCACATCAAGTACCGCCACGAGAAGAACGAGGAGAACTTCGCCTGCCCCCTGTGTAACTACACGTTTGCCTACCGCACTCAGCTTGAGCGACATATGGCCACGCACAAGCCCGACAGAGATCAGGTGAGGATCATGTGCCTTCGTTTGTTGTTGTTGTTGTTGTTGTTGCCATTTTAAATCCCTTTATTATTCCTCTCCCCTTCCCGTTCCCCTCACTTACTTCGTTTCTAATGTGCTACGATCCCTTGGAGGAAAATATATCATTTTGATTGGCAATCATTATGAATTTTTCATGGCATTTTGGAGATGCAGATCTTTTAATGGTAATAACTTTAATTGAGGCCCTAAATGGTTTTTTGATGGCCCCGTCTGATATGATTTTGCGGTCTTATGTTCACGATCAAATGATTATGTTAATTTCCAATTTAGACATTTTATCTGCTCCTTAATTTCACTTCAACTAGTAGATTTTATGTTCTTTAAAATAAAGCATTTCCTTCATGCAGTACTAAACTCAGCAAAAAAAAAGAAATGTCTCTTTTTCAGGACCCTGTCTTTCAAAGATAAATCGTAAAAATCCAAATAACTTCACAGATCTTCATTGTAAAGGGTTTAAACACTGTTTCCCATGCTTGTTCAATGAACCATAAACAATTAATGAACATGCACCTGTGTCGTTAAGACTCTAACAGCTTACAGACGGTAGGCAATTAAGGTCACAGTTATGAAAACTTAGGACACTAAAGAGGCCTTTCTACGGACTCTGAAAAACAGCAAAGGAAAGATGCCCAGGGTCCCTGCTCATCTGCGTGAACATGCCTTAGGCATGCTGCAAGGAGGCATGAGGACTGCAGATGTGGCCAGGGCAATAACTTGTGATGTGCGTAGTGTGAGACAACTAAGACAGCACTACAGGGAGACAGGACGGACAGCTGATCGTCCTTGCAGTGACAGACCACGTGTAACAACACCTGCACAGGATCGGTACATCCGAGCATCACACCTGCGGGACAGGTACAGGATGGCAACAACAACTGATCGAGTTACACCAGGAACGCACAATCCCTCCATCAGTGCTCAGACTGTCCGCAATAGGCTGAGAGAGGCTGGACTGAGGGCTTGTAGGCATGTTGTAAGGTAGGTCTTTACCAGACATCACCGGCATTAACATTGCCTATGGGCACAAACCCACCATACAGGACTGCCAAAAAACTGATGAGTCGCGGTTTTGTCTCACCAGGGGTGATGGTTGTGTTTATCGTCGAAGGAATGAGCGTTATACCGAGACCTGTACTTTGGAGCGGGATCGATTTGGAGGTGGAGGGTCCGTCATGGTCTGAGGCGGTGTATCACAGCATCATCGGACTGAGCTTTTTGTCACTGCAGGCGATCTCAGCGCTGTGCGTTACAGGGAAGACATCCTCTTCCCTCATGTGGTCCCCTTCCTGCAGGCTCATCCTGACATGACCCTCCAGCATGACAATGCCACCAGCAATACTGCTCGTTCTGTGTGTGATTTCCTGCAAGACAGGAATGTCAGTGTTGCCAATGCCAACAAAGAGCCCAGATCTCAATCTCATTGAGCACGCCTGGGACCTGTTGGATCGGAGGGTGAGGGCTAGGGCCATTCCCCCCAGAAATGTCCGGGAACTTGCAGGTGCCTTGGTGGAATAGTGGGGTAACTGGCAAATCTGGTGCTGTCCATGAGGAGGGGACGCACTGCTGTACTTAATGCAGCTGGTGGCCACACCAGATACTGACTGTTACTTTTAATTTTGAACCACCCTTTGTTCAGGGACACAGTATTCCATTTCTGTTCGCCCCATGTCTGTGGAACTTGTTCACTATGTCTCAGTTGTTGAATCTTGTTATGTTCATACAAATATTTACACATGTTAAGATTGAAGAAAATAAACGCAGTTGACAGTGAGAGGACGTTTCTTTTTTGGCTGAGTTTATGTCAGAATCAACATGTACACTTATTATTGAGTCTCACTCACTCGCAATGTATTTTCTTTTGGAACCTGGGAATTTGTTGACAATTTGCATGCATCACATCCAACTCCCTGCGTGGAAGAAATAAACCTTCTATTCATAGATGTTACATTTGCTTGCCATCCGTGTTTTAAAAAAGAAGTGAATCTGAACAAAGCAGTAGTGACAATTGAAGTCCTCTTGGGGTAAAAAAGAAAAAAAAAGAAAGATAAAATGTGTTGTGCAGTTAGTGAATAGTCGTGTCATCACTTACAGGCAAGCCCTAATCCCATGTTCCATGAGAACTGTCTCTACCTAGGAAAAGATGCCCTCGCCATAAACACCACAAACAAATTTAAAATAACCTGTAACACTCCTTATCCAATTAACCAATCAAGAGAAAATATGTCATTAATACACGCCAATAATATTTGAATACCCAGCCCATGCGCCCCGCCCACAACATCCAACATCCCATCCCTAACCTTCCCTGAGTCATGTAGGATAGCATGTCCCCCTCCGCCAAAAACACATTTGCTGGTGTTGGTGCCATTGACAATTAGGATTAGAGAATGATTGTATCTTATTGGCACAACTAAAGTTTACTGCGGTCCTCAGAGGGAAGCAGGGGGAGCCAAAGCAGCTGTTGCTGTTTGTTTATGCAACTCAGCAACGTACGAGCGGTGGGGTCCCTGACTGGCGCTTGGCGGCCCCACCGACAGACAGACCCACTCCTGCTCGATCTTTGAAGGTTGCTGCCGTTTGAACAATCCTCTCTGTGTCCTCCCTTACGCCATCTGTCTCCCCAGGAATGTGGGTATAGAGTCAGCACACCCCAGCAGTTGTCAGGCTGGATCAGGATGCTGGCTGCTTCTTCCTGCTATGCCTGCCTTGGTAGCAAGTGCTGCTGAGAGATCTTTCGTGTTGCCTAAGCATTGAACGTGTTCACCTCCGACTCAGAATGAATTGTGCACGTCTGGTGTGCCTCCCGTTTACACGTCTGCTGTTATTGCAATTGTTATTACTATTACATTTGGATTTTGAAACAGGCAGAGGCCTCCCCCTCTTTGAATTGCAAATTTGAGGGGCCGCAACTGATGTTTACCTTTGAACAGAGAATCAAGGCCTGGGCCCATCCTATAGTCTGAGATTATTAAAGAGACGTTTGAGGATTCAAATGATTAGGGGAAATCTGTTCCAATTAAGACATTTAAAATATTTATGGAAATGTGCTGTTTCTTCATGTAAAATGACTGTTGTTTGCAGGTATGTGAAATACAGGGAAGGACTTCTTGTGAAATAGTCAGAATATCTTTCGAGTGATTACCCCAAATTAATAAAAGCAGATCAGATTGCTTGTTTCTAATGAGGGGGAAACTATATATATATAAAAAAAGAGCCCTTTTCATTTATTTTATTTTATTGGCTGCCAAATTCTAAAGGCATGCTTCCTTGGCTCGAGAGCCAGGAAATGAAAAGGTATGTGATTCCCTCTGTTATCAGCACCACTCTTGTACTCTCTCGTTGGAGTTGGAAGTAGAAAGAGGCAAGATGGGCTGTGTAGCAATGTAAGACATTTGGCTTGTCGGTCGATTGCACCGAGGGCTGATTGCGATTGTTTAGTGAACTATTTTCCCCCTGTAATGTTGTTAGTGGAACTTATGTAAATACCTGCTTCTTTCTCTATAGCACCAACTGCTGAACCAGGGGGCTGGCAACCGCAAGTTCAAATGCACAGAATGTGGCAAGGCCTTCAAATACAAGCACCATCTGAAGGAACACCTGCGGATTCACAGTGGTGGGTAGCAAGGGGGCCTGTGCACTCCGCTTTGAATATGCAGAACCGTGATTTAAGGCTGTGGTGAACTTCACAGGTTGTACAAAAATCGATTGCATTTTTCTTTTCTCTCTCCCACTGTTCCAATGGATGACTCGAGCTACTTTGTTTCCTTCTATCTGCCAATCTCACAATTGAGCTGTTCAGTGTTTACACTTCAGTTTGGCATAATTAAAGGTGTTCATTGTTGATACATTTTCCCTTAGCCCACTTACATTTAATCATTGAGAATATGTGTGTTCCTTATGCCATTCTAAAAACGCTCATGGCAGATTTTTTAAGTATACATTGTTGTCTCTTTTCAGGTGAGAAGCCATACGAATGCCCAAACTGCAAGAAGCGCTTCTCCCACTCAGGCTCCTACAGCTCTCACATCAGCAGCAAGAAGTGCATCGGCCTTATAGCAGTCAACGGGAGGATGCGCAACAACATGAAGACAGGCTCTTCCCCTACATCAGCCTCGTCCTCCCCCACTAACACCGCCATCACCCAGCTGAGACACAAGCTAGAGAACGGAAATGGAAACGGCAAGCTCCTGGGCCACCATCAGGACCAGAACAACCACCACCTGAACATCAAAACAGAACCCCTAGACTTCAACGACTACAAACTCATGATGGCCTCCCATGGCTTTAGCGCACCTGCGCCCTTCATGAACGGAGGGATGGGGGAATAGCAGCCCGCTAGGGATCCACTGCTCAGCCCAGAGCCCCATGCAGCACCTGGGGATGGGGATCGAACAACAGCTCCTGGGCTACCCATCCCTGAGCAACAACCTGAGCGAGGTCCAGAAGGTGCTCCAGATCGTGGACAACACTGTGTGCAGGCAGAAGATGGACTGCAAACCGGAGGAGATCTCCAGGCTCAAGGCTTACATGAAGGAGCTCGGGAACCAGATCGAGGAGCAGAAACAGGGACTGACGTCACAGGGGGGTCACCAGATTGGTCTGCCAGTCATCAGCCATAACGGTGCCACTAAAAGCATCATCGACTACACATTAGAAAAAGTGAACGAAGCCAAAGCTTGTCTCCAGAGCTTGACCACAGACTCAAAGAGACAAATTAGCACTATCAAACGCGAGAAATCCAACCACATGCTAGATTTAGGTACAGAGGATAAGATGCATGAGAACAACATTATGTTTACACCCTTTGCTTGTCAATACTGCAAAGAAGCCTTCCCAGGTCCAATTCCCTTGCATCAGCATGAACGTTACCTGTGTAAAATGAACGAGGAGATCAAGACAGTTCTCCAGACTAGCGAGAACCTTATGCCCACAAAACAGGGGATGTTTACAGAGAAGCATGCCCTCCTGCTCTCGTCCATGCTGTCTGAGAAAAGCCCCATCAACCCGTACAAGGACCACATGTCAGTGCTCAAGGCCTACTTCGCTATGAACATGGAGCCCAATTCAGAGGAACTACTGAAGATCTCCATAGCAGTCGGCCTACCTCAGGAATTCGTCAAAGAGTGGTTCGAGCAGAGGAAAGTTTACCAGTACGGCACCCCAAGAACTCCACCATTAGAACAACAACGGAACAACCATGCAGATATGGTTCTAGCCGCAATCAACCACAACCACACTCCCTCTAAAGACTCAATGGCAGCGAGATCCCCAGTGTCCCTGATCAAGTCTAATAACCGTGACTGCAACCGTGACCACCATATCACGTCCCCCTCCATTGCAGAGCTCCATAACAACGTCAACAACTGTGAGAACCAGCTCAGACTCATGAAAGCTAACCCGTTCAGTGGACACACCAAACACATGGGTGACCACTCCAAATTGGACCACCAGTCAAGGAGCAGCACACCTTCTCCTTTGAACCTTTCCTCCACATCTTCCAAAAACTCCCAGAGTAGCTCATATACTCCAAACAGCCTGATGTCTGAGGACCTGAACCTCAACATGAACCTGTCTGAACAACCACTGGACCTGTCACTGCCAAAGCTCATGAAGGAGCCCAAACACGCCATGACCGTGAAGAGCAGACCTAAACTAAACAGTATTAACCGCCATGACCACTCCAGTGTTCCCTCCCCACGAGAACACTTCGAAGAGCCACTTAACCTGGCCTATCTCAAGAAGGAGTTTGAAGCCAGAGGCCAGAACCACCACAATGGAGACCTCAACAAAAGCACCAGCCCCTTGTTCGGGATGAACCCCTTCGGTGCCAAACCTATGTACACGTCGCTTCCGCAACAGAGCGCGTTCCCACCGGCCACCTTCATGTCTCCGATGCAGGCCAGCATGCCTGGGCTGAGGCCATACCCAGGGCTGGATCAGATGGGCTTCCTACCACACATGGCCTACACTTATGCAACAGGAGCAGCTACCTTTGCTGAGATGCAGCAGCAGCAGAGGAGAAAATACCAGCGAAAGCCTGGTTTCCAGGTAAATAGATAAGCCGCTTTTGGTTTAGTTTCTAAGCCTCAGGTTTATCCTCTCTCTCTCTCTCTCTCTCTCTCTCTCTCTCTCTCTCTCTCTCTCTCTCTCTCTCTCTCTCTCTTCTCAAATTCTCTAAAATGATCTGCTCATTGTGCCACTAATTAAAAGGTACTCTAATGAGCTCAAATGCTCACCTGCAGCACATTGAACCAGGGAGAAAACACAGTCAGGTAGATAACCAGCTGTCAAACGCTCCTGGAGTTGTTCAGTTCTCCAAGCAGACGTCATTAGCGATATCAGCACATAATTGCTGTTTCAGAGGAGGTTATGATGTGGGGGATTCAGTTGTTGCCAGACTCCACCGTGAATTGTCCTTACCGCAGAGTGCAGGCAGCATCACATCTCCAGCTGTTCAGTGTAGTCTATTCCAGAGTAAAACATAGACTACGTACCCTTTAAAATCAATCTGTCTCAGCCTAGTTTATTTAAAAAAAAAAATACTTAGGTATTTTTTTGTGTGTGAATCGTGTGAGGGACAACGTGTATGTGATGTGTGCAATAGGCAAAGGGTAAGCCCTGGAGCTGCACACAGCACCGAGGATCTGACTCCAACTCCAATTCTATGCCACTGTCTTTTATTTTATTTTAAAGAGAGTTGCCCTCTAAAGCCAAAATGAGTTTCTACATGCAGATTAATAATGCACAGGCTCCATGTTCGTTCCCACTGAATGCTGAAGGCTGTTTAACATAGAGGGAACCATTTTGATAAAAAAAGTATTAATAATGTTTCCTATTCTAAGTTATTAAATTAGATTTAAAAAATACAGCTACGGGCATTTAGCTCAAATTGATTGCGGAATGATAGTAGCTCTGTTCTTTAAAAACAGTGTAAGAAAGAAAGTGTCCCCGCCAAAGGAGTCATTGTCAGACCAGACTTCTTAATGAGAGCAGTGGTGCGTCTCAATATTGGTCATTTAGAACACCTCTTGATTTAATCATTATGAGTTGGAAATGAGAAGAATATGACAATATGGCCCGCAAAGGGCTTTCTCTTATTATTATGACCTTCTAATGTAATAATACTTTCCCCCATTAATTTAAGTTTAAGCCTATCGGGTTAATCTTCCCTTATGAAGAACAGATACATACGGAATGAAAACTCTTTCATGTATAAAATTAGACTGATTCAAATATATGGAGGACAGATTTAAAAAATGTAAAATAATTCAAATAAAATAAAACATTCAGGGTAGATTGTCAACCATTACAGTGTAGTCTGCCTTTTATATTTACACCTGCACTCTCTATTGGAGTGTGAGTAATTAGGTCAAAAAACTTAAGTTACATTCAGTCTTTCATTGAGGCAAACATCAGGAGGTCCTGTACCTAAATGTAGTTGACATGTGTGGATTGATAAATGTGTCATTTTCTAGGGGGAGCTGCTAGACGGAACAGCCGATTACATGTCAGGACTGGATGACATGACCGATTCAGACTCCTGTCTGTCCCGGAAGAAGATTAAGAAGACAGAAAGTGGTATGTACGCGTGTGACTTGTGCGACAAAACATTCCAGAAGAGCAGTTCCCTCCTAAGACACAAATATGAACACACAGGTATATACTGTTCTGGAACACTTATTTTACCCCGTTGCTTTCATTTCTAATGTTTTGTGTTACTTAACCCTTTCAATTGTTTCATTTGGTTCATTCCCCACTTCTTTCCTGCTTTGTTCTTTTTCAGTTGTAAATGTAAATCGAGACCTAACCTTGTTTCTTCATTGACAGGGGTGAGGAGATATACTTACTAAAATATGTAGATCAAAACATGACATTATTAGGGTTATGCCAGAAATACCTTTCTCTGAATATTATAAGCGCCATACTTAAATCAGAATGTGGCAGAAAGAGCCTAACTAAATGTTGTGTCATTGCTTTGCATAATGCATGAGGGCACTGTCTGAGGTAAATGTCACCCTTGGCCATTTCAAAATTATATCCATCACATGCTACTTTATTAACCCTACTATTATTTACAAAACACAGTAAGCGTACCCACATATATAACTAGTAAAGAGACAGAGACAGACTGCTGAAAGTGTCACTTGACCAAACCGGTCTTTTATTGACTCTCACTCTAATCAGTGATAGGTCGGTTTAAACCCGTTGAACATTTGTGTGTTGATGACATATATATATATATATATATATTTTATACTTCTCACAATGAAACGCTTTCACTAAGTTGAATCATTCTTTAAACACGTAGCAGGATACCGCATGCTTCATGTCTCACCCCGGGTTCATCTAGTAGTGGCATTAGGAGGTGTGTGTTGCAACTATAGCAGTTACGGAAGGCGGCGAAGGCATCTCAGGGCTATTTGTGGCTAGGAATTGGCCAGATGTGTTGGTGTCTGTGCTTGGTGGCACAAGTGGCGTCACGAGAAGATTGAAATGCCAAAGGAGAAACTCTATCTTTTGATTTGTGTCAGATAGACTGTTATATTTCCGGATGTGCTGAGGTGTAGTAAATTCAAAAAGGGGGTGCAACTGTCCCACACTCCCCACCCCATGATATACACCATGACCAGCCACCATTGCTGGCTGCTGGGAGAGTTTTTATTTAGCCAGATCATTTTGGTAGCATGATGTAATGAAATGTCACTCCATCAATGTAGGGCGGCTCGAGTTTCTCGTCTCACACCTCTGCGTTCAGGGTATCCCATCTTACACGGGGAGCAGAGTAGAGTGGAGTCCCAACAATAATTGAGGGACAGAGGCGTCTAGAAACTAGAATTATTCTACTGAGATTATCAGGGTAGCCATAGGAGTCTCTTGTTCAATTCTCATCTCCCGTTTGTTTATTTATTTGCCACAGCTTTCTGTTTGTTAAGTGTTTGTGATTCTGTTCCTCCATGCTTTAGCGATAGGAGGGAATTTCATAGTGTAAACACATGACAGACCCTGTGGTTTATATTAAGCTGTTTATCTTCTCATTTGGAATAAACAAATAAATGATGACAAAGTTAGCATTGATATTGTAATGATAGTTCAAGTTGCTTCATACCATTTCGAATCATCGGAATGTACTTTAAGTTTGTGTTTGTTCTCCTCCTGATGCTTTTAATTGTGTTAAATGTAGTAACAATGTGGCGAGCGGGGAAACTCATGTCTGCTTTCCTCTCCCTTTTGTGTCTCCTCAGGTAAACGGCCACATCAGTGTCAAATCTGCAAGAAGGCATTCAAACACAAGCACCACCTTATAGAACATTCACGACTGCACTCCGGCGAGAAACCGTACCAGTGTGACAAGTGCGGGAAGCGCTTCTCTCACTCGGGCTCCTACTCCCAGCACATGAACCACCGTTACTCTTACTGCAAGAGGGAGGCCGAGGAGAGGGAGGCGGCCGAGAGAGAGGCCCGGGAGAAGGGCCACCTAGAGCCCACAGAGCTACTATTGAGCCGGGCCTACTTACAGGGCATGACTCCTCAGGGCTACCCCGACCTGGAGGACCGCGAGGGCATTCTGAGGGAAGGAGGGATGAACGGAGGCATGAGAGATCGTCAGAAGGAAGTTGAAGGAACGTACGCGAAAATAGGACGTAGGGAAGAGGACTTTGAGGAGGAGGAAGAGGAGAGCGAGAACAAGAGCATGGACACAGATCCAGACATGTTGAGGGATGAGGAGGAGAACGGCGAGCACTCGATGGACGATAGTTCGTTGGACGGGAAAACAGAAACCAAATCGGATCACGAGGACAATATGGAGGACGGCATGTAATAAAACTACTGCATTTAAAAAGCTTCCCATCTTACTTTTCTGTTCATTATTGTTACCTGCTTGGTTTTTGACGCTGCTGTGTTGAAGCTGTACATGCACGTGCCTGAAGCTTCTAGGAAGCTTCGTATTGAAGGACTCAAAGGGTGGTGGTTGTATATGTCTGCCCAAGGAGACATTGATTTGAAGTTTGATTTTTGGGGTGGGGGGGGGGGGGGATTGTGTAAGAAGAGGCTGCATTATGCAAAAATGAAAAATTAATAAATTAATACATTTAAAATATTGTACAGTATTAAGGCCTAAAAATATGTGTGGTGCTAACATCCTAAAAACTCTGTGTTCCATAGTCTTTATAGCACAAACTAGTGACTTGTACAAATTGCACTTCGCTTCTATAATCACTACAAAAATAATTAAAAAAGTATTGCCTATGTATATATTTATACAGTGTTGAAAAAAGCAGTAGTCTCCACACTACAGTCCATCAGTTGTATTACTTATCTTTCACTTAATGTGTTGTCTATAGGTTTTGCCCTGTCGTCAGGCCAGCTAGCCACACAGTTTTAGGCCTCAGAATTTCTCTGTGAAGGAACTTAACAGATATTACCTGTTTGATTTTAAGATCATGAAGTCTTAAAGAGACCTTGAAATGAAGGGAACATGGTTTGACAGTACAGTACAGTAGATGGAAGGATCGTGTGAACAATTAAGGAGAAAGCCTTTGTAAGGTGTTTTTGATAAGAAAAAGCCTTATATGCAAACCTTTTAATCTGTGTGTTTCTGCAAGTGCCATCCTTGTATTGTGTGAAAGGAGGGTGACACATGTTACCTCTTCACCAGCTTCGGTATTAAGAGATAGCTCACCTTGATCTTTGAAGCACCCATGTCAGTATTAGTACACTAGGCAGCAGTTCCTTAGTTTACATATGTCTGTGCAATTTTCAGGTTTATTTCATTAACTTTTGTCAGTATTACACCAAACAATTTTTTTAAACAACAAAATTGCATTCATTTTGTTTGTAGGTTGAATAACATTTTATTTATGTGGCCCATTTTATATTTCCTAATTTTATTTATTTCATACTGTAGTGTACAGTATTATAGTTCTTCAATATATAGATATATTTTAGTAAAAATGAACTTGGCGTTGATCATTGGGGCAAATTTTACGTAAAGAGAGCATTTATTGTGTTTTGAAACATTAATTGTGAAATGCGAATTTTCAACTATATTATTTTGTTTTATTTCCTTTATTTTCCAATTACTGGAAATTCCAAATTTGGGAACTTTTATACAATATTGTGAAAACACTGTATTTTTAACTAAAAAAATTCCACTTTCTTCATCTTTTTTTTTTTTGCTAAAAAAATGAAGAGGGACTGTTAAGATACAATGTATGATACCATGACTGAAGAAAATCTTTCCTGAAATGTCTTTGTAAAAGTATTATTGAATTTTTAATTTGTAATTTCTCTTGGAAATGACCATGCTCGAATAAAAGTAGCCAAATTACAGAACACAAATGCCTTATGTTCAACTTTTTGTCCCAGGCTTTTGTAGCAGTGCCACATAACTACACCTGTCACTCAAAAAAGGACTTGTCTGAAAGTAAAATACCCACATTCCCCCAAAATGGGGAGTTTTCCTAGTACGATTTTAACTTTTTACACACGGAATCACACAATAATTCATTCTTTTAAAAATGATTTTCAAACGTTTTATAACATTCAATTGACAACGATTATTGACAGTCATACTACCACGACAGAAAAAAGCAAGGAAACAAATTAAGTCATTCAAATGAAAGGTGGATGCCAGCTAAAAGTACTTTCGTGTGAAGATACTTGTTAGCTATTAACCGCTCACACTGCATATGCAGATTCAAAGTAACATCAAAAGGCTAAGATGAAAGGGAAAAGGTTGAGCAATGCCAAACACAGAACATGCTTTGCATATTCCAATTTTCATATTGATCCTGATGCCATCTTATCATTAGGTGCTATCTCACAGATAAAAGGGGAGGAGGTCTTAAATGATTAGCCATTGAATTTCACCACAGACTGTTCACTTTTGGGATGATTAAGAATGCGACCCTTCCACAGAGATCAGAGGTAAGGAGAAGACACCTTCAAGGAGGATAGAACACTCCAGGTGAAATGTATTTGACACATTCTAGTACCCTTCTGCACCACAATAAGGAAGATCATGACGTTAGATGGGAAGTTCTACTTGTACTGTGATTTTTAACGCCAGTCAATGATTTTGAAGTAAATAACAATTTCCCTTTAAAACTTTATTTGAAAATACTTAACCGAGCTTAACCGAAAAACACACCCAATGACAACATGCTGTTACAGTGACTCTTAATAATGTCATATTGCCGTATGTTTTGGCCAGATTGGTGGTGTGTTTGGAACATATGAACTCTGATGATTCATCACTGGTTTTATGTATAGACTCAGACTTTAAGTGTAGATTTTGCCTTCAGGGTGCACAATTGCTTCCATTAATATATCCAAGTCTTACTATTAGTGACATTGCTTCATATTGTCATTGGCTCAACACTACTCAACACCACTACTCAATACTGTACCTCGCTGACATATTATATAGGGAAACTTTATGGCCCTTGGCATGCACAAGTTCTCAGATGAAAAGGAAAATAAAATAGAAGTGTGCATAGAAGTGTGTACCACTGAACTGAATAAAAGGTACATTCAGTAGAATTAACTCTGAATAAAGGATACGCAGCATATTTCCAAAACGTTTTGTATATTTCCAAAACATTTGGTAAACATTTAGCAAAAAAACAAACAATAAGAGGTTCAAATAGGATCCAGGATATATCCAGGGTTAGAGAGGTAGAGAGGGGAGCTCAGACGTTTGACCTCATTAAGTTATTTACATATCCCCATATGCTGCCCATATCATTCTCAGGGCGTATGAAGGACGGCCCCTGTGAAGAAGGCCCAGACCTGGCACTGGGAGAGAGAAAGTTCAATGACAGGCAGGCAGGAGAAGCACAAGTGACCAGTAGGGATTAGCCAATCAGAGTGTCAGAAGAGCAGCCAGCTGTTAGCTGTTCAGTCTGGCCCAAGCAGAAAGAGACCCAGAGCAGGTGGTGCACCAGTGTGCCAGTGGTGGGACAAAAACAGACCAAAAAAAATGATGATAATAATAATAAAAGAAAATCACCCAACCAGAACTATATCCTCATTGAAGGGCAGAGTCTCGTGAAGTTTGTACCCCAAGGCACTGTTGAGAATGGTGGCAAGCCAAGGAGTTCTCAACGATTTAAATGTGTTGCATATCATGAAAGGCTACACCATCTGCGACAAAGATGCTTACACACATGGATTTCTGCCCCGTGATGTAAAATACTCGATTTAGCAAAAGGGCTGTAAACACCAACCTATATTCAACTGTAGATGTTTAGTATTGCGTTGATCACAATACGTTCTTCACCAACAAAATACAATCGGTGATGTATTTCAACGTTATCTCGTGTATTGACTTCCAAGGTAACGCATCAGAACAAGCAGACTGAATACCTTCACTCTCAGTTGAGGGAGTAGTACTAAAGGTCCAAGCCTCTCCCTGCCTGCATTCGCTACTCTGATGAATGCAGCAGGTGCAGAGCGGGGAGGAGGCAGGCGAGCAGTAAAGGACACAAAGACAACAATGCTCTCCAAAATTGGAGGGGGTTGGCCATTGTGTGGAGCAAAGAACCCGGCATAGACTTTTATTATTTTGCATGTATTATTTGATGCACTTGTTCACACCCAGGCAGCATAGTTGAAGTGGTATGGTAAGGAGGCATGTCGGGAAAAGCAAGCGTTGTATGTAAGGAAGCCATTTAGACAGTGTTGGTCTTGTGATGTGGTGAGTTGGACCCCTCCTCCCCCAGTCCATCAATACACTCTCATACCATAGCAAACCACTGCCCTACATAGAGAAGGCACACTGTTGTTGAATCAATGTTACACATTGATACAATTTCCAGGGAGTTCCTCTACCAAGGCTTCTTTTCTCTTTTTGCTTTGTTTTTCTTTTCTTGCAAACCAGTCTGCACAGTTTATCCAGCTATACTTTCACCCCTTTATAACCCCCCCCACCCCCACCCCCCCCCCCCCCTCTCTCCATCTCTCTGATGGGAAAGTGATTATGTGTTTTCCCAACGCGTTTGTGGAATCTTTGATATGCACAAACACAGATTCTAATGCGAAGCAACAGCGGCTTTGGCTGACGGGTGATTAGAATGCTGGATCATGGCTGTGTCTGCAGGGCCTCAGCTGGGTACAGGGAACATCACTCATTACACATTTCTAGGGAAGTTTAATTCATGCTAGGCCCAGCATGCCGGTGTAGGTGTAATCATATCTATTTAAATTACTGGTCAGTTATGGCCGACGACAATGATAATCTGCGATGCCATAGGATAGAGGGATGAGATGATTCCGAGGTGATTAAACCATTGGCCAAGACACTTCTTTAACCTTATCAATGAGACGGTTAACCACATGATCCCCTATCCATATAGGGTGATAAGGCTATAGCCTGGATTTCTGAAAGCTAGCAATCACCTTCAGGGTTTTCTGTACAAAACTTTACCAGGGACATTCATTTCAATGGTGCACAATAATCCTTCCCAAATTATAGTGATCCTTTCGAGATGGGCACATGCATTTTTTATGAAAGGCATCATGCAAATGGTGGATGACTGCCGAGACTTTCATGTCACTAATATGTTACTGTCCTCTTGACTTAATTAAACATGGTCCCCACTATTTTTGACAGGAAAATATCTCTATTTTAATTAGATACTTCACCACCAGACAGAAAAAGGACGATGTAATTCAAAGTACGGTTCATGTAGTCATTTAACTCTCGCAAGACTCATTGTCTGCTTGCCCTCCTTTCTGATGTCAAGCCATGATTTGTATGCAGCTTGAATTATAGTAAACAGGGTATTGTTAATAGCTGGAATGATTGAAGCTCAAATGTTCGTATGGCCTCTCTAACCCCCAGTAGAACATTTAGCGCTGGCACTGAAGAGGCCATTGCCAATTAATTTACGAGGTTAGTACATGGTAGGTATATGATTACAGTATGCACGGTGAATAAGCGCCTGAGTCAATGGACTTAGCACTGTTTTTACACTGCACACTCTGGAAATAGATAATTATGCCATTGAGGGAGCCAAACCTTTGCAGCCCAGACCTTTTTGTTGAATTGAAATTAATGCAATTTTACGTATATGTAATTTCTTAAAGCAAGCATTCACTCCTATCCTACTGGGATTAGGCCTAATGACAGCAGTTAATTACATTAAGTGTAATTTTTTTTAAACAGTTCATGAACTGCAAATTATACTTAAAATCACTCCTTAATGCTCTTAACAGTAATTAAATTGCTTAATATCTCAAGAAAAAATAAAGAATATAACCAACATTGTTGAGATAAAGCACTTTTTGGGAGTATAATTTCATTCCATGGACACGTAATTATCATGAATTTGTTAGGGGGAATTGGCTATCTGATACAACTTCATGCTTCAATAAAACAAGTCTTTAGAGCACATTGTTCTGTTTGAAGGAGACTGTATGATAAAATGTAGCTGGGGACCTATAACACTGACCAATTATGGACTAACGTTGTTATAGCTGCAGAGATTGATGTACTTTTTGATAGAGACAGACCGAAAAGTAACTTTATTAAACTGAACTGCCCATCTTGTAAAGGCAGTGTCTGTGTCTCTCTTTCTTTTTGAGATAGGGACAGGGTCATCTGCATGTAAGCATATATAATTATTGTACTCAATGGGATTAATTTCAGTCATCTTCTATGAACGTCAGTGGAACGAACCTGGCTGATAATGCAGAAAGTGGTGAGGCTAGTGAACATAGTAATAATCCCCAATGGCTAATATGTATTTCCCAGTGCTCAGCTCTGTGAGCAAGAGAGATTCATAATATGCATTTGACTCCCTATAATTAGGTATATTTCCTTTCAGAGAATTATTTAATGATTAGCTTCAGTGTGAGGCCTGCACTTTTGAAGTGTAATGATACTTGACTCATGCTGCTGCTGCAAAAAAAAAGGGTCTCAGTCATTCTTTTGCTTTGAAACGTTAATCTGTACAACATTTAAAGTTGCCTCCCCTTTATGAGATCAAAGACCCCCCCCAGAAAGTATTATTCAATCATAGGCTGTTACGTAAAACCACAAAAAACGGTATTGTAAAAGTGTCTTTTCACTCTAAGAAGAAGGTTTTGAGGCTGTAGTGCCAACTTATTCACTGGGTATAATATTATGCATACTTCATTTGCATGTCATTTCATGTGGTTAAACTGTATTTATGTAAAGGAATTCATTCTATATTTTGTCTGCCAGGACATACAGAAAGCCTTTGAGTAGGCTGCTAGTACTAGATTATTAATTCATGGAGGGTTTGTAGGGTGGACACCTGTATCACTACCCTGCAACATCTACAGTATATCTTTCTTCTAAAAATATACTGTATGTTTCCTTCATGTACTGGTAAGCTTGACCGGTTGTCAATATCAAGCAGGTTCTGATTTAAGGGTGTAAGTATATATTTGATCTATCTCGTATCTACAGTAAATGAGACCGAGTTGTGGCTGTGAGCGTACATCATTACTAATCACCTAGAAATATGTGTTGACAAGAAGAAGAGGAACGGGGGGAAAAAACATGATTTATTTGATAGAAAGCCAGACCCCCCTCTGCTTTTCTCACTTATAATCATCTCCAAATTTGCACAGGAAAAGCTAGCGATGGTTGTGTGGGTGTTGTCTTTACTTCGTTAAAAACAGGGTTTGTGAATACCAGAGACCTCTCACGCCGGAGACTTGATTCAGCGCTGAACCATTTGAAAAACAAGTTGACTGTTTCTGTTAAGACTGGAGTTGAATAGAATGAGAATAACGTTGGGAAGTGTCTCTATGCTGTGTTTGTGCTGTGTTTGTGCTGTGTTTGTGCTGTGCCGAGGGGGATACCAGAGCGAAGTGGGTGGCTTGGCCCACCTTGGCAGCCGCTAGCTATCTGCAGGGACCAGGCTGTACCGCTGTGGTAGCTGAGATTGTTCTGTGTGTAACAAAGCCAGTCTTACTGTAACTCTCCATGTCTGTCCCGTGTGTAATATGAGACATGACCTTCCAGGGAACACTTGTAATGGGATCCATCCATAGACGGGTGATGCTCCACAGCCCTCTGTGTGTACCGACGCCTTCAAACGAACACATTTACACAGTTAAAGACAACATCGCGTACTACTATTTCTGCTGTCTTTGAGACATGCACCTTTAGATTGAAACATGATAACTCCCCCGAGAGGGACTAAAGCTGAATAGATAGACAATGCTGGTTTTGGATATTTGCTCGTCAACTATCCACATTATGTGGATTTATAATAACGTGGCATCTATATTTGCAGTGAGTAATGTTGCTTGATTAGATGTATAATTAAGGGCATGCTGACAATGTTGACATGTGACTGTTGAATCCAATCATGTACACACTATCTCTCCGGGGTACTGCTTGTCCTGCTGACATCTTTCAATCGGAAGTTAGCCAGCGAGTGGACAGGAATGAAGTTTGTTGAGACCGAGTGTCTCCTCCGTCCTTCATTTAAGTGATCAGTGGAGCTTCACTCTGCTGTCTCCCCTGAGAGGGACTTTAATGGGGGGAGACTTCATCTACTTCCTCTGATATCCTATGAAGGCATATCCTAATTAGCCCTGTGGTGAGATTGCATCACCGTTGACCTCTGTAGTGTCAGGCCCAATTGTGGATGACGTAGTGGAAGGCCCCACTGCCCCGTGTGGATGGGTGGATCGGGCGGACAAGTGGGTCAGACTCAGGACTGGTCAAAGTGACGATACATGGTATGGCAGTGATGCCCGTGACACCCATGACGCCGTTGACCCATTAGAGCCACGGTCAGCCATCTTTAGTGGGCAGGCAACCTCATTTCCTGTCTGCCCATATACAGGGCATGCATACCCATAGGGCACATTAATCAATGGTGTGCCAGCTTGATAAGGGCGATACGTTTCGTTCGTGCCATCTCTCTGGGCCTTCTATCTGCATAGGTTGTAATTGCAAGGGCAGTTTCTATCATAATGACCTTACAATGATTAGTGGATGAGATGTATATTCTACGCTGTAACTCTGGTCATAGGTGGTATCATAGTACTTCATAAATGGTTATTTTTTCCATCTTGTCGAAGGTATTACCCTCATGGTGATAAAATTATTATTCCTCCAAAAGTTATTCTTCCAATAATACTGGATACCAAGCCAGGCTAATATCCCAAAAGTTTATCTGGATATATCCAAAAGGTTTATCTACGTACAACGAGTGTACAAAACATTAGGAACACTGTCCTACTATTGAGTTGCACCCCCTTTTGCCCCCAGAACAGCTTCAATTCGTCAGGGCATGCAAGTTGTCGAAAGCGTTCCACAGGGATGCTGGCCCATGTTGACTCCAATGCTTCCCACAGTTGTGTCAAGGTGGCTGGATGTCCTTTGGGTGGTAGACCATTCTTGATACACATGGGATACTGTTGAGCATGAACAACCCAGCAGCATTGCAGTTTTTGACACACTAAAACCAGTGCGCCTGGCATCTACCACCGCACCCCGTTCAAAGACACTTAAACATTTTGTCTTGCCCGTTCACCCTCTGAATGGTACACAATCCATGTCTCAATTGCCTCACGGTTTAAAAAGCCTTCTTTAACTCCCTCCATCTACACTGATTGAAGTGGATCGTAGCTTTCACCTGGATTCACCTGGTCAGTCTGTCATGGAAAGAGCAGAGTTCCTAATGTTTTGTACGCTCAGTGTATATACAGTACAAAAAGTGAATCTGGTAAACGTCAAGAGCATCTTCAGGTTCATTAGAACCAAGACAACGAAACTCACTCCATGTTGATAGAATACAGGCTATCCATTAATTCTGGGAATTGAGTTGTCAGAAATAGAATCAGAGCACCATACAACCAACGGAGTCTGATCGCTCCAAGTAAAAGTCTCGAGAATAATGAACTTGAAAAGATCCTCTTCATTTTCTTTCTGTTATGTCTCAGAAGGGAGACCCAGAAGAATTTAGAATTCCAGTCAGAGGTAGGCAATGATTAGACTGCTGTGCCCAATTCTTCTAACATTTATCTCCCATTCCTTTAATATGTAAATCGTAGGTATGCAAAGATCTGATGCTTTTATTGAAGAGATATGTCCTCGGGCAATAGTAGTATGCTTCTAGGGAGAGCTCTGTGTCGCTATGAAATGAACAGTTGTCGAAAGGATCACACGAGTTTGTATCTTAGAAGATAATAGACATGAATCATTTATTGTGAGGCAATATGCTATAGAAATCAAACAGTGGGGAGAAAAATAAAGCAGAGTTCAAATGTTTCATTATAAACTAGGACGTCATACTATTAGAGTATTCACACAAACTGATTTCCTCTGGATTACTCTGACTCTTTAATCTTATTGTGACACGTGTCCTAAGGTCAATGCACTACAATTACAAAATTATACTGGCAGAGTGTATTCGTGATTTTGGCAACAGTTTATATGAGGCACTCAGGATTTATTTATAATGCATTAATTGCACATGAGTATAGTGCATTAAAAACCAGGTAGTTTGGATCCTTTATGCTGATTCGCTGAACGCCGATATACCACGGGTATGATGCCAAATTATTTGTTTACTTTTCTATTTACGATGGTAACCAGTTTAAAATAGCAATAAGGCAGCTTGAGGGTTTGTGGTATATTGCCAATATATCACGGCTAACGGATGTATCCAGGCACTCTGCATTGCGTCATTCATGCAATCCGTTTTGTCACCAAAGCCCCATATACTACCCACCATTGCGACCTGTACGCTCTCGTTGGCTGGCCCTCGCTTCATACTCGTCGCCAAACCCACTGGCTCCATGTCATCTACAAGACCCTGCTAGGTAAAGTCCCCCCTTATCTCAGCTCACTGGTCACCATAGCATCTCCCACCTGTAGCACACGCTCCAGCAGGTATATCTCTCAAGTCACCCCCAAAACCAATTCTTTCTTTGGCCGCCTCTCCTTCCAGTTCTCTGCTGCCAATGACTGGAACGAACTACAAAAATCTCTGAAACTGGAAACACTTATCTCCCTCACTAGCTTTAAGCACCAACTGTCAGAGCATCTTACAGATTACTGCACCTGTACATAGCCCACCTATAATTTAGCCCAAACAACTACCTCTTTCCCAACTGTATTTAATTTATTTATTTATTTTGCTCCTTTGCACCCCATTATTTTTATTTATACTTTGCACATTCTTCCATTGCAAAACTACCATTCCAGTGTTTTACTTGCTATATTGTATTTACTTTGCCACCATGGCCTTTTTTGCCTTTACCTCCCTTCTCACCTAATTTGCTCACATTGTATATAGACTTGTTTATACTGTATTATTGACTGTATGTTTGTTTTACTCCATGTGTAACTCTGTGTCGTTGTATCTGTCGAACTGCTTTGCTTTATCTTGGCCAGGTCGCAATTGTAAATGAGAACTTGTTCTCAACTTGCCTACCTGGTTAAATAAAGGTGAAATAAAATAAATGTAAAAAAATTCATAAGAACAGTCCTTAGCTGTGTTGTATTGGCCATATTGTCACGTTCGTCGTAATGATGAGACGAAGGCACAGCGTGAGTAGAGTTCCACATAATTTTAGTAAAACGAAACTCACTGAACAAAACAACAAACAACCAAACGAAACATGCCGCTACTGATGTGCACTAAGGCAACTACACATAGACAAGATTCCACAACACAAATGAGGAAAATGGCTACCTAAATATGATCCCCAATCAGAGACAACGATAAACAGCTGTCTCTGATTGGGAACCATATCAGGCCAACATAGACATACAAAAATCCCTAGACATACAAAAATCCTAGACATACAACAACTAGAGTACCCACCCTAGTCACACCCTGACCTAACCGAAATATATAGAAAAACAGAGATATCTAAGGTCAGGGCGTGACACATATACCACACTTCCTTGGGCCTTATTGCTTAAAGGTACTACATGTAGAATGGAGGGGAATTGAAACAACACTATTAACAACTCTCCCCCTCCCACGCATCCAATTTCCCACAACACGGTGGAGAGGTTAGTGCTATCCGGCATCCAAGGACAGCTTGGACCATGCCGGTTATGTCCCAAGGATCCCAGATGGCATGGACCATGGTGGAGACTAATTTGACTTTTGTCCACCAACTTCAAACACTCTTAAAAACATAACGTTTTTTTTCATAGCAATTTAGATGGTGCAATGATTCCCTATACTACTCAGCGCTTGACTTCTCACAAAAACACTAAATAGAATGAAGGATATAGAATTTTAGTATCCAGGAAATTACAGAGCAATTTCTACATTACCGCTTTCCCCAGTCTGTCATTGTTCGTTGTGCTTGACGTGGAGATGACGGCGCCTTTTAGTGATGCCGATGTTCGATAGGGAGGGTGCAGTCTTGACAACAGAAGCCTGTCTGACTTTTTTTTGTCAAATAGAAAGTCCACATTGTAGAATATATACTGCAGATATATTATGGACATTTTCTGAAATTACAATGAAAATTATACATGTAGCTCCCTTAATTATACCGCTTGCTATAAAACAGTCATAAGAACCCATAGTTATTTATAGAGGGGTAGAGGGTTGCTACAGTTCAACCATGAGATTAATTATTTGTTGAAAACTTGATCTCCTCACTCACCATAAATGACATTAATAGCATCATGAACATGTAGGCTTTGCACAAACACGCACACGCACACGCACACGCACACGCACACACACACACACACACACACACACACACACACACACACACACACACACACACACACACACACACACACACACACACACACACACACACACACACACACGGATCCCACTGTAGTGGACGGTCGGCAGGCTAATGATGTATGGAGGCAAATGCCATATCTCTGTTGGCATTGTTCGGCCTGAAGTATTCCACTCAGACGGAGGCCTGTTGAATTTCAGTACCACACAAAGGCTTCCCTTATTACACTGAACTTTTGACAGCGCGGGTTGTGGTCTGCAGTGGGTGAATACTTGACATTTCTGTGTGCTGATCGACTCTACCTTCATTTGTTGCTGTACTGTATGTACAGTCGAAGTTGGACGTTTGCATACACCTTAGCAAGTTAGGATCACCACTTTATTTTAAGAATGTGAAATGTCAGAATAATAGTAGAGAGAATTATTTATTTCAGCATTTATTTATTTCATCACATTCCCAGGGGGTCAGAAGTTTACATACACTCAATTAGTATTTGGTAGCATTGCCTTTAAATTGTTTAACTTGGGTCAAACGTTTCGGGTAGCCTTCCACAAGCTTCCCACACTATGTTGGGTGATCTTTGGCCCATTCCTCCTGACAGAGATGGTGTAACTGAGTCAGGTTTATAGGCCTCCTTGCTCACACACGCTTTTTCAGTTCTGCCCACAAATGTTCTATAGGATTTAGGTCAGGGCTTTGTGATGGCCACTCCAATACCTGGACTTTGTTGTCTTTAAGCCATTTTGCCACAACTAATATAATAATAATAATAACAACTATGGAAGTATTCTTGGGGTCATTGTCCATTTGGAAGACCCATTTGCGACCAAGCTTTAACTTCCTGACTGAGGTCTTGAGATGTTGCTTCAATATATCCACATCATTTTCCTCCCTCAGGATGCCATCAATTTTGTGAAGTGCAGCAGTCTCTCCTGCAGCAAAGCACCCCCACAATGTCGGATATTCAGATATTTAGGACATCTGCCAACCAGGATGTCCTAGCCGTGTCTGAGTCCTGACTTAAGAAGACCACCAAAAACCCTGAAGATTCCATCCCTAATTAAACATTTTCCGACAAGATAGAGCTGCCAAAGGGGGCGGTGTTAAAATCTACTGCAGAGATAGCCTGCAGAGTTCTGTCTTTCTATCCAGGTCTGTACCCAAACAATTTGAGTTTATACTTTTAAAAATGCACCTTTCCAGAAACAAGTCTCTCACTGTTGCCGCTTGCTATAGACCACCCTCTGCCCCCAGCTGTGCCCTGAAAACCATATGTGAATTGATTGCCCCCCCATCTATCTTCAGAGCTCGTGCTGCTAGGTGACCTAAACTGGGACATTGTTAACACCCCGGCCATTCTACAAACTAAGCTTGATGCCCTCAATCTCACACAAATTATCAATGAACCTACCAGGTACAACCCCAAATGCGTAAACACGGGCACTCTCATAGATATCATCCTAATCAACTTCCCCTCCAAATCCACCTCTGCTATCTTCAACCATGATCTCAGTGATCACTGCCTCATTGCTTGCATCTGTCATGGGTCTGCGGTCAAATGACCAACCTTCATCACTGTTAAACGCTCCCTAAAACACTTCAGCGAGCAGGCCTTTCTAATCAACCTGGCCCGGGTATCCTGGAAGGATATTGACCTCATCCCGTCAGTAGAGAATGCCTGTTTATTCTTTAAAATTGCCTTCCTCACCATCTTAAATAAGCAAGCCCCATTCAAACAATTCTGAACCAGTAACAGATATAGCCCTTGGTTCACTCCAGACCTGACTGCCCTTGACCAGCACAAAAACATCCTGTGGCAAACTGCATAAGCAGTTAGGAACCAATATGCACAGGCAGTTAGGAAAGCTAAGGTTAGCTTTTTCAAACAGAAATTTGCATCCTGTAGCACAAACTCAAAAAAGTTCTGAGACACTGTAAAGTCCATGGAGAATAAGAGCACCTCCTCCTAGCTGCCCAGAGCACTGAGGCTAGGAAACACTGTCACCACCGATAGACCACTATAATTGAGAATTTCAACATGCATTTTTCTACGGCTGGCCATGCTTTCCACCCCCCACAGAAACTCGCCCAAGCCTCCCCATTTCTCCTTCACCCAAATCCAGATAGCTGCTGTTCTGAAAGAGCTGCAAAATCTGGACCCCTACAAATCAGCCGGGCCAGTCAATCTGGACCCTCTCTTTCTAAAGCTACTGTATCTGCCAAAATTGTTGCAAACCCTGTTACTTGCCTATTCAACCTCTCTTTCGTATTGTCTGAGATTCCTAAAGATTGGAAAGCTACCGAGGTCATCCCCCTCTTCAAAGGGGGAGACACTCTAGACCCAATCTGCTACAGACCTATATCTATCCTACCCTGCCATTCTAAGGTCTTCGAAAGCCAAGTTAACAAACAGATCACCAATCATTTCGAATCCCATCGTACCTTCTCCGCTATGCAATCTGGTTTCAGAGCTGGTCATGGGTGCACCTCAGCCACGCTCAAGGTCCTAAATGATATCGTAACCGCAATCGATAAGAGACAATACTGTGCAGCCGTATTCATCAACCTGGCCAAGGCTTTCGACTCTGTCAATCACCTCATTCTTATCGGCAGACTCAAAATCCTTGGTTTCTCAAATGCCTGCCTCGCCTGGTTCACCAATAACTTATCTGATAGAGTTCAGTGTGTCAAATCGGAGGACCTGTTGTCCGGACCTCTGGCAGTTTCTATGGGGGTGCAACAGGGTTCAATTCTCGGGCCGACTCTCTTCTCTGTGTACATCAATGATGTAGCTTTTGCTGCTGCTGATGTTCTGATCCACCTCTATGCAAACGGCACCATTCTGTACACTTCTGGCCCTTCTTTGGACACTGTGTTAATAACATCTTTTGGAGACTGGTTTTTGTTTAGAATTTCGGATGACTGACGTGCCCAAAGTAAACGTCCTGTTACTCAGGCCCAGAAGCTAGGATATGCATTGGTAGCATTGGATAGAAAACATTCTGAAGTTCTCAAAACTGTTAAAAGAATGTCTGTGAGTATAACAGAACTGATATGACAGGTGAAAACCTGAAAAAAATCCATCTGGAAATACTTTATTATTTCAATGGTTTGCCTATGGGATATACAAATAGATAGGACCCAGTTTGCAGTTCCTATGGCTTCCACTAGATGTCAACAGTCTTTAGAAAGGGTTTCAGGCTTGGTTTTTGAAAAATCAACAAGCAGGCTTGAAGAACTCTAAGGAGTATATCATGAGAAAAGTGGTCTTGTTTGAGCGTAAATGAGGTGCGCGCACTTTGTTATTTATCTTCCCTATTCAACATACTATTCTCCATCTTAAATATTATAGTTTATTTAGATATTAGAGTACCTGAGGATTAATTAGAAATATCGTTTGATATATTTGGATGAACTTTACTGGTAATTTTTGGGATTTGTGTGTATGCATGTTGAAAGAGTGGATTACTGAGATCATTGGCACCAACTAAACAGACTTTGTTGGATATAAAGAAGGACTTTATTGAGCAAATTGACCATTCATTGTGTAGCCGGGACCCTTGGGATTGCAAACAGAGGAAGATCTTCAAAGGTAAGGGATTTATTTAATTGCTATTTGTGATTTTGTGACACCTGTGCTGCTTGAAAAAATATTTTGTTGTGGGGCGCTGTCCTCAGATAATCGTATGATATGCTTTCGACAGAAAGCCTATTTGAAATCTGACAATGCGGATGGATTAAAAAGAAGTTAAGCTTTAAAATGATATATGACTCCTGTATTTTCATGAATGTTTAATATTACAATTTTTTTCTTTGAATTTCACACTCTCCAATTTCACTCTCCAATTTGCACTTTTCGCACCAAAGTACGTTCATCTCTAGGAGACAGAAAGGCATCTCCTTCCTGAGCAGTATGACGGTTGCGTGGTACCGTGGTGTTTATACTTGCGTACTATTGTTTGTACAGATGAACGTTGTACCTTCGGGTGTTTGGAAATTTCTCCCAAGGATGAACCGGACTTGTGGAGGTCTACAAAAAATGTTATCAAGCTAAGAGGATAGGCCTAAAAATACATCCACAGGTACACCTCCAATTGACTCAAATTAAAGCTGTTTCAAGGCACAGTCAACTTAATGTATGTCAACTTCTGACCCACTGGAATTATGATACAGTGAGTTATATGTGAAATGATCTGTATGCAAACAATTGTTGGAAAAATGACTTGTGTCATGCACAAAGTAGATGTCCAAACCGACTTGCCAAGCCTATAGTTTGTTAACAAGAAATTTGTGGAGTGGTTGAAAAACGTGTTTTAATAATTGCAACCTAAGTGTATGTAAACTTCCGACTTCAACTGTATAGATTATTAATTTAAATGGTTATTATTATCTCTTTTTGTTTTATTTCACTTTGTCCTGCATTGTTGGAGCTCGGAGCACAACAATTTCACTTTATCCTATAATTATATCTGCAACCATGTACATGTGAATATTAAACTCTCGAACTCTCGAATGATAAATGCTGTTCCAAGGTCTTCTAGCGTCACAGAATTCCGTAGGCATTATTGTGGAGACAGACATGCTAGACAGTTTGTAGGAAAGGTTACTCTGATCTTCTTGTTCCATGCTTTATTTATCATTTGTCAAGCTCTTGTACAGCATGGGTATTCTCTTTGTTCACCTAAAGGTTTGTATACCTAAACTTATTGTAATTCACCAATTGATCCTGTATTGTTTGGTGAAGTTTGATATAAACGAAACAGATTATTTGTGACATGGGAATATCTGAGTCATTCGGCTTATACTGTTTATCAAATGGTTCTCACATCTAGACAATGGCATGTTTGGAACTCACTGTAACCTCTTTAGGTTAATGCCAGTTGAAGGAATAGATATATTATGTGCTGAAAAACTGAAACCCAAAAAACAGACATGAAATTGGGCATATGTAGCCTAATAAGACCTCTCTACCAGACTACACTGAGTAGTCAAATGAGTAGTCAAATGTTGGAATGAAAGGAAAGCCAGAACCTTTGAATATAGAACTACATTATTATTGAGGAGGTGAGGGGCTGACAATGACTACCCCTCTCTCCGAGTTGAGCCTGCGAGAGAGCCAGACTTGTTCATCCCTTGTTATACTGTTAATGTGTATGATTTAAGGGGAATTATGCACATCTCAATGTGCCTATAAATGATATTATTCATGCACAGGTGCTGCACTAAGCGGTTCCTGAATGATAATTAAGATAATCTTCTCTCTCTCTCTCTCTCTCTCTCTCTCTCCCTCTCTCTCTCTCTCTCTCTCTCTCTCTCTCTCTCTCTCTCCTTCCCTCTCACGGATCTACTTTGTTCAGCAATAGCTCCTGTGTCAATACCTCGCTTAGCCATTGTCTGATTTTTTGGGGGGGCACAAAACCTCCACTAACAAGTGAGACCACATTTATGGTTTCCCCTGAGCCTCACTGTATTCTAAGAAATATGTGCCAAGTTGAATTAAAGTCACCCCAAAAAAATGTGTGACTGAAAACTTGGTGAGAACATTGCCCGGGGAATTAGAAGAGAAAATGAAGTAGTTTCAATTCTATAACATGAATATAAAGAACTTAGAACACTTCACATACGATAATCTTTTTCTCTCCTTTTTTCTTGGAAAATGAATGTTATTCCATTTTGAATGGTTTCCAGTGTTTGGGGATATTTATCCATTCATTCAAGCAAGACATTATAAAGACTTTGAACATCTAATTTTTGTCTCACTTTAGGGGCATAACAACTGTTTTGTGGGTTACTATTCCGGTTTCTACTCCACGTTTGGAGTTAGAGCACAATATTTTTGAAAAGCTAAGTTTGACCAGCGTCTGTTGTTGTTGATCACTTCAAGTCGTAATTCCCAATGGTGGCAACACAGTGCATGGAGTTATGACCTCCTCCCTTGACTGGGAGGGAACAGTCTTCTTTATTGGGACATCGTGAACTCAAGAACGGCCAGTAAACTCATGCATTGTTTTCCAGTGAACACCTGGCACATTGAAATAACCAGAGATGACCTCCAGAAATAGAACCATGACCTACACCATTATCAATTGTATTTGATGCTATATATTGTAAGGTGAAATAGACTGATAAATGACATTTTATTAAGTTACGCCAACTTAATTTAGCCTACCAACTGAACTTGTGTTCCGTCCTTGTTTGGTCTGTTTTGGAATCCTAAGACTGTTTGGTTGAGGGAGAGAGGAATACTGGCTTGCTGCTGAGGAAAACAGTGAGTGATGATTACCGTTACGTATAGAGTGGATATCCAGCTGTATCATCTTAGCACAGCTCCTTGTTTACAATAGTCATTTTCAGAGGAAGGCCATATTTAATTCAGTTTTCCTTTGTGTGCAAATGAGTTGTTTTGTTAGTCTTTCGTTTGGTTTGATTTGTTGTGTGTTTTGATGTGATTCTTTTTTGGTAACCACATGTTGTCTGGCTAGCTAAGGAAGCAGTAAGGCTGGATGGTTGGATGGTTGGTTCTCCAGCTGGTTTACGTTCCCAGGCTACTGTCACATCCCTTGGCCTCAAATAAGAACAGTTCTAAACACACAACACGCAACAAAACATGTATACTGTTCCTTTACTGTATGGAGCGTTACACAGAATGTCGACTAGTAATCATTAGAAGCGGTTACCAATTTGATACAATTTCAGAATGTCCGTTAATTGTGTAATATCAATGCATCCTCCAAAAGGATCACATTCGAATACATTGTCTTTGTAAACGGATCGAGTTTAAAATGACGTCTTTGTTTCTAAAACACATAGAAGCAAGGAGGGAATTAGAGTAACAATAGTTCTCTCTAAAAACCTTCCTTTCGAAATGACACTAAATGATATATATTTAAACCATGCCTTGTGGCTATGGCATGCCCTGAAATGTCTTTAATAAGGATCGGGGGGCGTTAATGGCTGGTATAGCTCCAGTTTTAAATTAGAAATAACCCAGAAGAGCTCTTGACTTATAAAAAAGGTTAGAATTAAATACAATGAATTAATCTCAATTTCCAGTTCTGAATGCATATGGGTCTGAAAGTAGTTAGGAAACAGATTATTTTATTTTATTTTAATTGTACTCCCATAGAAACCCATAGTACAAAGACAAGGCAAGTGCTTTACATTTTGCAGTAAGAAACTATTTTGGATTCTCTTATCTCAGCATAAAAGTATTTTTGTTCAACCTCTTTATGTCTTAATCTGATTATAACCATAGAAGCTGATAGGTATCTCTAGTTATATATTTTTTAATCTATTTTCTATTTAGAGTGTGGTAGTTACTGATTGCACATAGCTTGTCTCTTTTGAATGGTCAAAGGTGTAGAATTGTTGCCAGAGGGGGACACTCCTTAATGAGCGGCGAATCACTATGGAATTTGCAGCGTTCAGCAGAGAAGAGAACTCTGAAATACCCAGTACCGAATAAAGTTATTTCACACCTGTCAACAAAACATTCTGAAAAGCTTTACATCTCAGGTGAGGGTGCGTGATAAAGGTTTTCCTCTTTCACCTGCTGTTCTATACCATAATAAAACACCTCCGGGAGGCTTGATAAGATGAAGAACAGCCACATTTAAGTAAACGTGCAACTTCTAGGATTATTTTTTAGCAAGGTCAAAGATCAAGATCAAAATACATTAGATGGAGTACAAAAAAAACAACTCTTGGACAGGAAATTTGTTCCTTCACCAAAAGCCTTTGTTCCTTCAGCAAACCTCAGTCAATTGAGTCACTGGGTCTAAACCTTAACCATACAGGATGTCTCAGACTATTCTTGGCAGGAAAAGGTAAAAATAGAGAAGTTTCATCTGGTTTGAGTCTATGGACTACTTTACTTGGGGGTGGTTTTTCTTTTGTACGTGGATCCTGGGCTTTTTGATTGAAGCTCAAATGGACCAGGAAATGCAAATAATCCCCATTCTGAAGATGTACAGTGACGTGATTGTGTGGCCGAAGGAATGGCTCGTGGGCTCACCACATTAAAGGCCTTTGCAAGAGCTACAGATGAGCAGGGACTGGGTTAAGTTAGGGAGACCGAGGAGCTTCAAAGACTCATAGGTTCGCCTTTCACATTGGAAGTGACTCGATGTGCATTTTATTAATAGCATTCATCATACTGTTGAGGTTTTTTTAGGGGGTAAACCTTTCCTTTGTTCTTTAATTGCCATGATATGTTGGCTGGTCGATGGAGGAAAAGCGAGATACTATGTTAAAGCTGAAGAGCAATAAATTATACTTTGATCGGCTATCAGGGAAACAGAGTTCGGGACAGGCATCTTGTCGGATTATAGTTGTTCACGTGCGAAAGAATAGTACAGTAGACTGCAGAGATTCAAAAATGCATGTTTTCTTTTGACTTTATTGTGTATGATATTACTTTTGGGCCGTTGTTTTACTTGTTCGTATTGCTAAAAGTGAAGCCGACATTGTTGGGTCCTGTTTTAGCATAATGTGGTGGACTTCCCTTTGCCTTTCATTCCGAATACCTCAGGACTTCATCTGCCTAATCCTACTCCTCTAGCTGAAGGAAGAGAGTATAGCCAGTCAATTCCTTCGCTCCACCTTTTTCCTTTCCAGTGTAAGTACAGTAGCCTGTGCAAAATAACCTTGGAGGTATTTTCCTCCAGATGTAGTGACCTTAGAATCACACGTAGAAGGCCTACATTAGCCTAGATACCATGTGTTCCATAATGTCAACAATATTAGACAGACAATTCTAATTACTTACGTAATTCTCGACTTTTTTAATTTTTTAAATAAGTATTACTGAAACGTGAAAACACTTAATTATCATGATAATATTGCAGCTTTCAAGTCATCATTTTTACCCTTTGTGATTGAAAAGTTCATCAGTATTTCAGAGGCTGATTAGCATATTATTCATGCTGTACACTAAACATCTCTCGCTTTTCTCCCTTGTTTTTAGAAGAAAAAAAATCATGATTTAACTGCAGTAATTATTTTCAGTAGACTCTTTCCAATTGGTATTCATGGTCTTTGGAATGGGATGGGCTTGTACTCTGTATACAATCCTCCACTGTAAATCCTTGTCAATCCAAAGTCAGTGTTCCATGTTATCAAGCTAACAATAACAAATACACAGCACAAAAGAACCCTAATGAAAATTCTATAATTGACTGTGTTTAGGGAGACTCGATCATCAGTTCTGGCTTGATTTGAAGACATAATCTGTCTTTGGCTAATGCCAGACCTCTTTACTAGTGGGTACACATGTTAATAAAGTCGTAACCTCTTAGCCTGTTATGCTCATCTAATGTACTTGTAATGATTAGGTTCTGAAAGAAGCCGTGCTTTATCATTGTGTTGCACAAGAGTTGACAAATCTTAAGACCTTCAACTGGAAATAATTAGTATCTATTTAAATACTGAATACTGACCATAGTGATGAGACAGAGCTAAGCCTGTTAGCTAACAAATGTGGTGGCAATTAAACTATTTATCCCCCCTACTGTTAGCTATTGCTTTATCACCTGAAAATTGATTACAATTCTAGGGATTGCAGTATTGGTTGACCACAAAGTTGCCAAATCTCTGCAAACATAATGAAAATATATATTTTTTCTTACATTTTAATTCAAACAACTGAGAAACACTCAAGTAATTTTTTTGGTCCTTTGATTTTTGTTAATTGTTTCCATGGCAGAACCCAAAGTATCTCAGGGAATGTAGATCCCATATGAAAACTTGTGCAGACGATACTGCTAAAATGAGTTCAGACAGGCAGGCTGCTTATCGGAATGTTTTTTTTTCTTCTTTTTTCCCCCTCTCCTCTTTAATTTCTTCACGTAGTTTAACATTAAAAATCAGGTCAACCTTTAAGATTTATGAGGGAAAAAAATTAATGGTGTGCTATTTTTATGCTGTAGAAAGACTGTTAATTTGGTATGACCTTAGTCAAAGGCGGTGAAACAACAAACTCTTTTTACTTCTTCTTCTCAAGACTAAAACCCTGGTCTCCCGTGTCGCTTTCTAAATGGATTGACATGAGTAGAAGGCCTATGCCAATGTTTCTCAAAGTCTTATCTGCAAAACTCAATACATAGGATTGCCTTCTCTCATCAGTATATGAGAGGCTCTATGAAAATAATACTCTTTCATCAAATTTCATAGCATATATGATTTTGATTAGCATATGTATTACTTGATTGAAATTTTTTGAAACTGTAAATACCCTTCAGCCTCTCAGTACTGAGAATATTTAGCCCAACGAATCTAATCATGCATATGTATTGCTATTCCTAAATCTCCCGTGTGCCGATGTCACAGGAAGAACTTTTTCCACAGAGTCAGAATGTTTGGTCACCATGGAACCTTTGAAACCGATTGTGAAGGTTATCATTCCTTTGAGACTCTTTGTCCCTTCAGACTTTGTCATATGAAAACAGGTGCATTCCACCCTTTTCCACCGTTTACTCCCTGCATTAGAGCTCACCAATGAGGTCCCACTGGGACTTCCCTTGACGAGATCAAAACTTTTCACAGGCGAGACCTCGGTGATTCGTCGATCAGAGGCCTCCATTGAAGCATCCCCGCAGGGGATCTTTTTTTGTGTTGCAGATGGAGCCGAGGCCTTGGAGGGTGAAGGTGAATGTTTGGAGCAAGTGACAGAACTTGAACACTTTGTCTTTTGTTCCAGGTTGTTTCTCACCAGGCCTGTCGGCCTCAACCTGCCTGAAACACATCGCCCCTGACCTGACCTAGCCCTGCATGGCAGAGAGAGAGAAAAGGGAAAGCAACATTTTGGGGGAGGGGGAGGGGGGTATGGGTATTCAATGCAAACAAAACTAGGTCGATGTCACCCTACATCTCATTTTCTAATCAACCTTGATGTACACACCGTGGATTAGCCTATTTAGTTCAAACTCAGGATTAAGCATTGGTTACTTCATTTGTATTCATCATATAACCATTTCGATGTACATTTCTCCTATTAGCGTATATTGAGACAATATGTAGCTAGTATTACTTTATCTCCATTACCTGTTCCATTTGGACCCCGTTTTTGTGTGATTTAAAAAAAGAAAATCCCCAGGGGCGTGGAACCTAGTCACAGTTTTACATTGTTATTGGAATGTTAGGAGAAAAGACCCTAAACATGAGGTGGGCCTCATCCTAACATCACAGCAATGTGCTTGTTATGTACTAGGGCGGTGAATCTCGCACATGCATAGCCAAGGGTCACTCTGTTGTTAATGAGGTGTGTATGTGCCCCATGGGTAACGAACGGGAGGGAGGGAGAGCCATGCCATGCCAGACAGATTTAGACCAGGGGGCACAGGCCCTCGTCTTATCTCTGTGCTTAGCCCAGCAGAAATTAACCGGCCTATAGGTTGGTTGCCACGGTACCATACAACAATGCAAAACATAAACAATAGGGTAAAACACTTTACAGTTGCTTCTGTGGTCCCTAAGAGATCCGTGCACTTCAATCTCACATAATGTCTATGTGTTTAATAAGCATCCTCTTTGAGAGATTACAAGCCCATTGTCGAGGGAAGACAGTTAATTATGACAGCTCAAAGTGGGGCTGTCTGTCTCACTTCCTCGGGAAAGAGCAGGATTGTTCATCGCACTGATAAGAAGACGAATGTCGCAAGAAATATTGTTATTTTCTCCATTGAATAGAATTGCTATTCTCCTAAATGATGCAGCCAATCTATCCTTGTTTGTTTCTTTAACCCTGTTAAATACTGTATGACAGTCCTTTTGGACTCTTTCAGTGGACTGTTTAAGTCAATGGGGGATTAAGATGGGCCTTATTGGACTTGAATTGCCAACCCTATGATTTGTGTTTATAATCTCAAACAAATAAGCTTTAATTTAGTAGTGGTAAACAAAAGTTATTTACAGTCTGTGGTACATTTCAGAAAACAAACTGTGGAATGGATCTGTGACGAAGACATGAAGTTCTGCTTAACCATAGCCCAAAAAGAGTCTACACACACTATAATTACTCTACTGTAATTAAAATATTTGTTTGTTATGAAAGTATAGTATTTACAGTCTTAATAACTTATTGCAGACAGTGCTGGGTGTTTCTCTCGAAGAGGCTCCATATGCTGTCATGGGAGATGTAATGACAGATCCCAGTGTAAACCAGAGAACTATTGTTGCACTGTTGCAGGGATCAGAAACTCGCCCCTGCTGTTCGTGTCCTCAACCATTTAATCAAACTGGCATTAGTTTGGTACTGTAGCTTGAGCGTTTGCTTACCTCTGAATCTGGAAGCTGGGAAACTCTTAACGTTGTGCTCAGGAGATCTGAATTCATCCCAGAGACTCAGCAAGTAAACGGATCATCAGGACAGATGGGAAATGGGCTTGGAGCAATACTCTTTTTTTTTCTTTCTACCACCTTGCTATTCACACGGATACAGTGCAATCCAATTCAGGCTCATAGGCCCGTCTCACACCTGTCTACAAGCTGGAGACTGGACCAACAAAGAAGATGAGGGAGGAGGAAAACCTCTTTTAGACTCTGCTATAAATAAACAAGAAATGGCCTGACTGTTAACATAATGTTCCACAATGACATATTTCTGCAGTTTAATTAGTTACAAGTGAATCAATAACAATGCAGTGTTTTAGTAGTCTTCCTTTTCTAATCTCACACTTGTACTATGCATTGGAAAGACTGATTCTGTTTCCTAAAACATGTAATGTACCCATTGCACGGACAATGTTTTCTGATCAGGTCTATTGTTAATTTCTCCTTTTTCACTCCAACTTTGTGGCAGATGTGCGGTTCTAACTTGGAGTCAACACCGAACGAGTCCCTCCACCCACCACCACCGCAGTGCTCATTCCGGACTTAGACCACGGGCCTACAGAGTTGGAATGGCTCATACCATAGAGTTAGTTAGAGGACCCAAACATGTTATATGATGAGTCCTCTAGCTAACTCTATGGCTCATACAGACATGCAGTGTCAAGCAGTGCTTTACAATCAGATTTCCCGATGTCAGGTCTGGAGAGACAAATAACAGCATTGTAGCTACATTCGACCTAGCTCAGCAACTTCCTGTTTTTTCATAGTAAGTGTCCCATATAGTCCAGACTTTGGCCACAGAGGAAAACTTAAAGCATTATGTAAACAATATACATATCTGAATATTGTTCTAAGCAACAACCAGAAGTACATTGTTGAAGCACCCTACCCGAGGAGGAGTGGCTGAGGCTGAAACTGAAGAGTAGGATGAGTTTAACTCAGTAGCTGTGTCGTGAATAACTATTTGCATTGTAGTATCAACCATTAAGAACCTAAACCGACTGATTTGGGATTTTGAAATTAACTTACCATATTGTCAGACAAAGATAGTAAGCATCATAAAAGAAATGTTGAGGGAGACTTTGTTTTCACGATATACAGTGCCAGTGCTTCACTCTTCAGTCAGAAACTGATCATCACTGACCTTAAATTTAAGGCAATGCTGCGGCAGGTCATCTTCACATGTACAGTAATATCTCTGTAACGGACTTCTGAGATATGTTGTAGATGGAAGTGTGATTGTGTATGTTTGTAAGCATTTGTGTATGGTTATTTATGTAGCTGTGGTGAAATAGCTGAAATTCATGATGCAAGCTTATTGCCCAGAGTGTTTTTCAGCTCATTTTCAAATGGTAATTTGCCTTATCCAAAGCAAACTCATAGAGTGTAAGTAAGTGATTATTTGCATGGCTGACAATCATTCAACATGCCTCCGGTCTTTTTCAAACTGCTCTAGTTTGTCCAGTCTTTGAAAAAAACATGCTTGGAGAGACCAAAGGCAAGAGGACTTTAAATGCTCCTTTCTTTGAAGTATTCTTTAATTTGTCCCCTTCCATTACAAAAGAAATACACATCAAATCAAATTGTATTTTGTCACATGCGCCGTAGACAACAGGTGTAGGTAGACCTTACTGTGATATGCTTACTTACATAAATGCTCGCGAAAATGTGTTGTTATCCTTTTAACTATTTTTTCATTGTTATTTCACAGGACCACGATTTCAAAATAAAAAAAAACTTGCTTTCTATCGGAGGAAGTTTTTCACCTCAGTTCAATTCAATGTCAATATCAATCTGAAAGGATCTGAAATAGAGGAGCACAAAACTGTTTGAGTCCTTCATTTGGCATGCTCAGTCATCAATCTGACATTGACAAGTCATAATTTAATAAGGACTGACCTGGGCTTGCAGGAAGCCGGGCTGGCAGACAATACAAACTCATTTATCGCTGTGGAAGCATGCTGGCATAGAGCTCATTTCTTGGTTTTCACTGTCGGGAGTTTAGGGCTGGGGTTGACCTGTGCCACGGTGGATATACTGCAAGATTATTCATGTTTACAGGTTAACTTGGATTATTAGACATTGTTAGAGAGCAAAGGTAAATCCAGATTTTCTCATGTGAGATTCCAACTAATTAATTTAGTTATTTGGAATGTTGAGGTTCAGGAATATCTGAATTGGAACTCAGAATGGTGTCTGTAACCATGGCAGCAGGCATGATATCGTGTTTGAACCATTTCCCCATACATGTGAAGCACAAAGGTATACCAAGGTACTTCATGAATTTGATATGATATTGTTTTAGAATAATTTAGCAAATCAAGAAGCGCCTGCACCTCTGGGTTTTTATTCATGTCTGAAGGTTGCTGATAACGAGACGAAGTAGTGAGCTGGCATGAAAGTAGAATGGTAGAATGAAAGATGAAGACAAGCCCAAGGAGTATTACAGTAGGTTATTACAGTCTAGATTCTGGCTATACAGTGAATTCAGAAAGTACTCAGACCACTTGACTTTTCCACATTGTGTTACGTTTCAACCTTATTCTAAAGTGGATTAAATCGTTTTTTCCATTTTCTAAATTTACACACAATAACCCATAATGACAAAGCAAAAACAGTTTTTTAGATTTTTTTTGCAAATGTATTAAAAATATAAAACAAGAAATATCACATTTAAATAAGTAGACAGACCCTTTACTCAGTACATTTTTCAGTACTCTGTTGAAGCACACCTGTATTTGGAGAGTTTCTCCCATTCTTCTCTGCAAATCCTCTCAAGCTCTGTCAAATCGCACAGCGATTTTCAGGTCTCTCCAGAGATGTTCGGTCAGGTTTAAGACCAGGAACCTTTGCCCCAGTCTGAGGTCCTGAGAGCTCTGGAGCAGGTTTTCATCAAGGATCTCTCTGTACTTTGCTCCATTCATCTTTCCCTCGATCCTGACTAGTCTCCCAGTCCCTGCTGCAGAAAAACATTCCCACAACATGATGCTGCCACCACCATGCTTCACCGGAGGGATACTGCCAGGATTTCTCCAGATGTGATGCTTGGCATTCAGGCCAAAGAGTTCAATCTTGGTTTCATCAGACGAGAGAATCTTGTTTCTCATATTCTGAGATTTCTTTAGGTGCCTGTGCCTTTTACTGAGGAGTGGCTTCCATAAAGGCCTGATTGGTGGATTGCTGCAGAAATGACTGTCCTTCTGGAAGGTTCTCCCATCTCCACAGAAGCTCCACAGGAGCCCTTTCAGAGTTAAGATCGGGTTCTTGGTCACCTCCCTGACATCTCAGTTGCTCAGTTTGGCCAGGCGGCCAGCTTCAGGAAGAGACTTGGTGGTTCCAAACTTCCCCCATTTAAGAATGATGAAGGCCACTGTGTTCTTGTGGACCTTCAATGCTGCCAAAAGGTTTTGGTACCCTTCCCCAGATCTGTGCCTCGACACAATCCTGTCTCGGAGTAATACAGACAATTCCATCAACCTCATGGCTTGGTTTTTGCTCTGACATGCACTGTTAACTGTGAGACTTTATATAGACAGCCTTTACAAATGATGTCCAAACAACTGAATTACCACCAGTCCAAGTGGACTCCAATCAAAGTGTAGACACATTTCAAGGATGATCAATGGAAAGTCCATTTTGAGTCTCATAGCAAAGGGTCTGAATACTTATGTAAATATATATATATATATTTTTTTTAAAACAACAAACCTGTTTTCACATTGTCATTATGGGGTATTGTGTATTGATTTATGAGTAAAAAAATCTATTTAATACATTTTTGAATAAGTCTGTAACGTAAAAAAATGTTGAAAAGCAAAGGGGTCTGAATACTTTCCGAATGCACCCGTATGTATGTATGTTGTATTACTTTTGACATTTTTTGTCTTCTAAAACAAAACAATTGTAACAGTTTAATTTGACTGGGCAACTCCTTAGATGACTTTTAGCTTCCTATATGAGATGAAAAGTACACCTATGAATGTGCTTGCTTCAAGCTGCTAACCCCTCTGCTCTTTCTTCAATTGTGTACACTCTTTCTCCATTTATACCCAGGAGTCTAAATTGCCTCAGGCATAGCTCTAGGTGATCCTGTGTAGACAGGTAGCCTTACTGTAGCCTTCCTCATACATTAGCATACCACTCCCCTTCTATTGTCTGCTCTCCTTGCATTGTCATATATCCTGCCACTCGGTTAAAGATGGATAATGGAAAGTATTACAGCTTCATGACAATTTCATTTCCAGTGGGTGATTGCGGTACACTATACTGTATACGCTTTTCTGTCATACCCTGGTTAGTTTCACCTGTCCTCGTTATTGTCTCCACCCCCTCCAGGTGTCGCTTGTTTTCTCCGCTGTTTCCTGTCTCTCTGTGCCAGTTTGTCTTGTATGTTTCCAAGTCAACCAGCGTTTTTCCCGTTCTCCTGCTTTTTGCATTCTCCTTTTTCTAGTCCTCCCGGTTTTGACATACTGTAGATTCACCTTTTGCCCTTTGTCCAAAGGTCAGAGTTTGCTTACCTCCCACACATATAGTAGCAGCCAGACTGCCATAGCATGTCTCTCTGTTACCAAAACTGTGTATAATATAAAAATGTGTACATAATATGCATATTTCATTATTCTACCATGGTTTTCTCCAGAGACAGAACAAAAGTAGTGTTCCTCATGGGAGTTGCTTTTTCTTCAGTTTTTGTTTTTTACTTTTCTCTTTCTCTCCCATCTCACAGGGAAACTGAAGGCAAACTGGAATTCACCCAGCATATTTGGACCCTTTAAATAAGGATATGAATCGTTTTACTTTTGTCAGACTGATCAGAGTTTGCCCACAGACACCGAGACAGTTTTCTGATTACGATGCCAGAAGAATCAGTAGGAAGAAAGTACTTACGAGATGCCATTGGGACACAGTGGAGAGAGTGAACTGTGTTACGATGAGCCACTGATACTCTTTGACTGCTGGGGTTGGCTGTAATGTAATGGCTGTAATGTGGATTTTAATGTGTTGTAATGATATGCTTTTACGTGCAACAAGAGTCTTGATGTTTTCTGTTTGGCTGGCTGGCTGGCTGGCTGGCAGAGGATCGGCTGCACTTGAGCAAGGCGCCTTCACCTGTAACATGACAGCGGCAATGAGGATGATGATAGTGTTGATGTGGCGAAGTGACACCTCTGGTGTAATGACAGCTTCGGTATCTCCCCTTCTAACCTGATCGTTAATTAAATAACCGCGTTTGCTCTGCTCAGGCAGGCTTTGTAGCTTCATTACATTGGGGTGCATCCTGTGGCGCAGTCGACTGAAGGAGCACATTATTACAATGATGAGTCATGGTCACCGAGAGTGGTCCGCTGCATTTTGACATCTAGGTTACATGCATTTTAGGTGCCCAACGTGCAACCGGGCAGGCTCCATGGTCAGTTTGAACACTAGATGTGAATGTTGAGCAGTGCCTCGGTCTGTGTTCTTGCCTGGCATCTTCTCTCTTCTCCTTCACTCAAAGCCCAACTCTCGCCAGTTCAGTCCAGTGTAAATCAATGGCATTTGTTGATTAGTGAATGCCATGGGGAAGACTTGTGATTATTACCAATAAAGGGAATTAGATCAAATGATTTTTAGACTTCGGGAATTTGTGTTTTAATCAAATTTGAGATAAAGCCATCAGTGAAATTGCAGTTGATTTATAAATAAGATAATTGGTGGGTGGCATTCCTCCTAAGTAGCTCTCACTGGCACAGAGAGCACAGTTTTATTGCATAGTCAAACCTCCTCATTCAATTTAAAAATTGCCTATTGAGTGGAATTCTCTCCGGACATGCCAGAAACTACTATCCTTAATAACTTTCTACAAGTACTTCCTTGTCTACTTTAGACGAGAGAGGATTTGAGCAGTTAGAACTCTATCCTTTACTATGAGCTCCAATTCATCACCAAGAATCTCTCTTCCTGGGCCTTTTCATTTGTGTGGTGTGGTTTTTGGCAATAATGGCAGATATTTATAATATGGATGTAAGGCACTGGCAATAACACCTTTGTTTCACAAACACGAAACAAACAATCGTGTCTTTCGTTAAGATAAATAACCCACGGTGAAAGGGGAATTTCCAAATCATACAATAACACAATATGGATACATATTACTGTCCTACTGTACATGCACCTTTGTTTTGCGTTGTATATTTGTGCCCTTGCTCGTTTGCGTAAGTTCATTTGAGATGTGTGTGTTCAGTCGAGTCTGTCTGAACAAAAAGGATCCTTGTTTGCCTTTATACTTGCTAAACAAAATGATTGCTTGTGTTGGTTTCTCTCAGAAGGCTGGGCTGGCCCACATCTCATCTTTCCAGCTGCTTTGTGTTAATGTGGAGTCGAGAGTAGGAGGACAGTGACACAAGCATTAATAGTTCACATTCTTCTGACTATCACACAGTGTCTTTGTGAAACTGGGATCTATAGGTAATGTGTTTGTCAACTGCAGTCTATTACAGTGATCTTCTTGTAGTGCTGAGAAATAACAAATGTTTGAATTGGGTGGCAATCGACTTCATAACTTTGTTGGCAGTTTTTTTTTAAACCTTTATTTAACAAGGTAAGTTAGTTGAGAACAAATTCCTATTTAAGATGACGGCCTACCCAGGCCAAACCTGGATGACACTGGGCCAATTGTGCGCCGCCCTATGGGACTTCCAATCACAATCAGATGTGATACAGCCTGGATTTGAACCAGGGACTGTAGTGTCTCCTCATACACTGAGATGCAGTGCCTTAGACTGCTGCGCCACTCGGGAACAGTTCTTGTAATAAGGAAGGAGTATCCTAACTTGAACTCCACATCTGACTTAAATTCCAGGCAAAATCCCTATTGACATCAATATAAGATTTACAGGAGCACACAAGTTAAATGCACATACTTCAAGTCAAGATTCAGCCCATATTACATACACATGTGCAATCACACCACTTGAGTATTACTCCTGTCTTATCTGGTGTCCTGAATGAATTTAATATCTCTCTCTCTCTCTCTCTCTCTCTCTCTCTCTCTCTCTCTCTCTCTCTCTCTCTCTCTCTCTCTCTCTCTCTCTCTCTCTCTCTCTCTCTCTCTCTCTCTCTTACCTCCCACACATATAGTAGCAGCCAGACTGCCATAGCATGTCCTCTGTTACCAAAACTGTGTATAATGTAAAAATGTGTACATAATATGCATGTTTCATTATTCTACCAGTTTTCTCCAGAGACAGAACAAAAGTAGTGTTCCTCATGGGAGTTGCTTTTTCTTCAGTCAAGATTCAGCCCATATTACATACACATGTGCATTCACACCACTTGAGTATTTCTCCTGTCTTATCTGGTGTCCTGAATTAATGTAATATCTCTCTCTCTCTCTCTCTCTCTCTCTCTCTCTCTCTCTCTCTCTCTCTCTCTCTCTCTCTCTCTCTCTCTCTCTCTCTCTCTCTCTCTCTCTCTCTCTCTCTCTCTCTCTCTCTCTCTCTCAGGACCATGGCTCCTTGCTGTCCCTGGTCGTGCTGCTGCTCCAGTTTAAACTTTTCTGCCTGCGGCTATGGAACCCTGACCTGTTTACCGGACATGCTACCTTGTCCCAGACCTGCAGTTTTCGACAGCCGAGAGATTTTCCTAGCCACCGTACTTCTGCACCTGCATTGCTTGCTGTTTGGGGTTTTAGGCTGGGTTTCTGTATGGCACTTTGTGACATCAGCTGATGGTGTTGATAGTCTAAGAATCAAGTTACCTGCCATTTTTTATTGCTTTTTGACAGATATAGCAGAGCACTACAAACACTTGTCATTTGAGAACAGTGCTAACTAAGTCTGTCAGCTGTGATTCCTGTGACAGCATCCTTTTCACCATGGGACACATTTTTGGCACATGTTAATTTCTCCCTGAATAATATCCTTGAATTGTAATAGTGAATGAAACACCTTCTGATATTGATTGTAGAGAGGCAAATGAGATCTCCCATTTGCCTGTCTACAGTATGAGACCACTCTCTGCTTCAGTCAAAAACCAGTTTTCAAGCCCATGGAAAGTCTCAGGACGGACTGGAGCACTAAATCACCGGTTGTCGGTGTATTCTACCACTCGGTTGGTGTCAGAAGTGAGAGCACCAAGTAGAAAAACCCCATTGTCTGTGTGTTCTACCACTCAGTTGGTGTCAGAAGTGAGAGCACCAAGTAGAAAACCCCCATTGTCTGTGTGTTCTACCACTCAGTTGGTGTCAGAAGTGAGAGCACCAAGTAGAAATCCCCCATTGTCTGTGTATTCTACCACTCAGTTGGTGTCAGAAGTGAGAGCACCAAGTAGAAAACCCCCATTGTCTGTGTATTCTACCACTCAGTTGATGTCAGAAGTGAGAGCACCAAGTAGAAATCCCCCATTGTCTGTGTATTCTACTACTCAGTTGGTGTCAGAAGTGAGAGCACCAAGTAGAGAACCCCCATTGTCTGTGTATTCTACCACTCAGTTGGTGTCAGAAGTGAGAGCGCGTTCTGTCACTATACACTTAGTGCTCTGTGAGTGAGTTGGCCGGGTCTTCCTAATCCCAGCTGTGCTTGAACCCCCTGGTGCTTGTAGGTGTAAATCACCTGGAAACGTCCACGTCTGAGAGGTATCAGCAGAGGGCAGAGTGGTGGCCTCAGGAGGATTCCTGCTGTGGGGAGGTCTACCCGCTCAGCTCAGCACAGGATTACAGGTCTGGAGCAACACTATGACACTATACTGTACAAGCTGCTTCCAATCCAATTCACCTACTACCTTGCACACAAAGGATTTTAGACACGAGAGACACACGTGCTTGCACACACACACACACACACACACACACACACACACACACACACACACACACACACACACACACACACACACACACACACACACACACACACACACACACACACACACACACACACACACACACACACACACACACACACACGAACACACATGCACACACACACCGTTTAGGTCAATCCAATGCATTCCAGTCAGCTTTAACCTACAATATTTTATATTAGCTATGCTAGCTTTTTTCAGGCAAACTTTTTGTCAGAGCAAAAGTAAGTTGAACATCACAGCATCATTGGGAGGCATGGATCCAATGCCATTAGAATGTAGAATGTATGATGTAAGATGGCTGAGATTTTACGTGCTCCGAACCAACTGTGATATTTGGTTCATTTTTTGTGTTGTTTGTAAGTTATTTTTTAAACTTATTTTGTACATAATGTTGCTGCTACCATCTCTTATGACCAAAAATAACTTCTGGACATCAGAACAGCTATTACTCACCACAAACTGGTAGAAGCTTTTTCCATTAACGAGTCTGACAAGTCCGACGTGAAGGATATACTGCTTTCCATAGAACAGGCCCAAATCCCGTCATTTGCGTGAAGAGAAGATGGAGAAAAAGGGGGCGGAGGTCAGGCTGCCTTATGAGAATTCGTAGGCGAGCGAGTAAACCCCCACTGCCATCCATTCTATTGGCAAACATGCAATCATTGGAGAAAAAAATCGATGACCTACGAGCAAGATTAAACTACCAAGGGATATAAAAAAATATAATATCTTATCTTAGAGTCGTGGCTGAACGACGACATGAACAACATACAGCTGGCGGGTTTTACACTATTTCGGGCAGGATAGAACAGCAGCCTCTGGTAAGACAAGGGGTGACGGTCTATGTATATTTAACAGCTGGTGAATGATATCTAAGAAAGTCTCAAGGTTTTGCTCGCCTGAGGTAGAGTATCTCATGATAAGCTGTAGACCACACTATCTACCTAGAGAGTTTTCGTCTGTATTTTTCGTAGCTGTCTAAATACCACCATAGACCGTTGCTGGCACTAAGACCACACTCAATGATATACCGCCATAAGCAAACAGGAAAACACTCATCCAGAGGCGGTGCTCCTTGTGGCCGGGGACTTTAAATCAGGGAAACTTTAGTTTGTTTGACCAAATTTCCACCTGCATGTTAAATGTGCAACCAGAGGGAAAAAAACTAGACCACCTTTACTCCACACACAGAGACATGTACAAAGCTCTCCCTCACCCACCGTTTGGAAAATCTGACCAAAATTCTATCCTCCCGATTCCTGCTTACAAGCAACAATTAAAGCAGGAAGCACCAGTGACTCGGTAAATAAAAAAGTGGTCAGATGAAGCAAATGCTAAGCTACAGGACTGTTTTGCTAGCACAGACTGGAATATGTTCCGGGATTCTTCCAATGGCATTGAGGAGTACACCACGTCAGTCACTGGCTTCATCAAAAAGTGCATCAATGATGTCATCTCCACAGCAACTGTGCGTACATACTCCAACCAGAAGCCATGGTTTATAGGCCACATCAGGGTAGAGCTGCCGCTTTCAAGGAGCGGGACTCCAACCCAGAAGCTAATACGAAATTCCGCTATGCCCTCCGACGAACCAACGAACAGGTTAAGCATCAATACAGGACAAAGATTGAATCGTACTACACCGGCTCCGACACAGGTCGGATGTGGCAGGGCTTGCAAGCCATTACAGACTACAAAGGCAAGCACAGAGTCGAGAGCTGCCCAGTGACACGAGGATACCAGACGAGCTAAATTACTGACATGCTCGCTTCGAGGCAAGTAACACTGAAACATGCATGAGAGCATCAGTTGTTCCAAATGACTGTGTGATTACTCTCTCCACAGCCAATGTGAATAAGACCTTTAAACAGGTCAACATTCACAAGGCCGCAGGGCCAGACGGATTACCAGAACGTGTACTCCAAACATGCGCTGACCAACTGGCAAGTGTCTTCACTGACATTTTCAACCTCTCCCTGTCTGAGTCTGTAGTACCAACATGTTTTAAGCAGGCCACCATAGTCCCTGTGCCCAAGAACACTAAGGTAACCTGCTTAAATGACTACTGACCCATAGCTCTCACATCTGTAGCCATGAAGTGCATTGAAAGGCTAGTCATGGCTCACATCAACACCATTATCCCAGAAACCCTAGACCCACTTCAATGTGCATACCGCCCTAACAGATACACAGGTGATGCAATCTCTATTGCACTCCACACTGCCCTTCCCCACCTGGACAAAAGGAACACCTATGTGGGAATGTTATTCATTGACTACAAGTCAGCTTTCAACACCATAGTGTCATCAGGGATCGTCACTAAGAGGACCCTGGGACTAAACACCTCCCTCTGCAACTGGATCCTAGACTTCCTGACGGGCCGCCCCAAGGTGATGAGGATAGGTAACATCATCTCCACCCCGCTGATCCTCAACACTGGGGCCCCACAAGGGTGCGTTCTGAGCTCTCTCCTGTACTCCCTGTTCACCCACGACTGTGTGGCCAATCATGCCTCCAACTCAATCATCAAGTTTGCGGACAACACTACAGTGGTAGGCTTGATTACCAACAACGGCGAGACGGCCTAAAGGGAGGAGGTGAGGGCCCTCGGAGTTTGGTGTCAGGAAAATAACCTCACACTCAACATCAACAAAACAAAGGAAATGATTGTGGACTTCAGGAAACAGCAGAGGGAGCACCCCCATATCCACATCGACGGGACAGTAGTGGAGAGGGTAGTAAGTTTTAAGTGCCTCGGCGTACACATCACCACCCACACAGACAGCGTCGTGAAGAAGGCGCAGCAGCGCCTCTTCAACCTCAGGAGGCCGAAGAAATTCGGCTTGTCACCAAAAGCACTCACAAACTTCTACAGATGCACAATCGAGAGCAACCTGTCGGGCTGTATCACCGCCTGGTACGGCAACTGCTCCGCCCAGAACCGTAAGGCTCTCCAGAGGGTAGTGAGGTCTGCACAACGCATCACCGGGGGCAAACTACCTGCCCTCCAGGACACCTACACCACCCGATGTCACAGGAAGGCCATAAAGATCATCAAGGACGACAACCACCCAAGCCACTTCCTGTTCACCCCGCTATCACCCAGAAGGCAAGGTCAGTACAGGTGCATCAAAGCAGGGACCGAGAGACTGAAAAACAGCTTCTATCTCAAGGCCATCAGACTGTTAAACAGCCACCACTAACATTGAGTGGCTGCTGCCAACACACTGACTCAACTCCAGCCACTTTAATAATTGAAATTGTTGGAAATTGATGTAAAAATATATCACTAGCCACTTTAAACAATGCTACTTAATAAAATGTTTACATACCCTACATTACTCATCTCATATGTATATACTGTACCCTATATCATCTACTGCATCTTTATGTAATACATGTATCACTAGCCACTTTAAACTATGCCACTTTGTTTACATACCTTACATTACTCATCTTATATGTATATACTGTACTCGATACCCTCTACTGAATCTTGCCTATGCCGTTCTGTACCATCACTCATTCATATGTCTTTATGTACATATTCTTTATCCCTTTACACTTGTGTGCATAAGGTAGTCGTTTTGGAATTGTTAGGTTAGATTACTCATTGGTTATTACTGCATTGTCAGAACTAGAAGCACAAGCATTTCGCTACACTTACATTAACATCTGCTAATCATGTGTATGTGACAAATAAATTTGATTTGATTTTAATTTGACGACCTGCACTTTCACTGGCTGTTGTCATATCGATCCCGTTAACGGGATCTCAGCCCTAATAAGTTTTAAGTGATAATGCCCGAGAAGCTGGTGTTAGGAGGATATATTGGCATGGGTGTTGTTAGGCCCGAGACAAAGTCTCCAAACATCGACATCGAGGGCATTATTACTTTTATACAATGGGTAACCAACATATTAAAATAATGATTGACATATTTTAATTAAAAACGTTATTTTGATGAATTTATTCATACTATTTCATCCTTCCACGAGATTTAGTCCAGAAAGAAATCTAGGGTTGCTACCCAATCCGGCTGGTCGTTCGTTCTATCTGTTCTGTTGCTGGAGACGGGACCCAGTAGTTCAGTCTTTTGGTTCTGTATCTATGGACGCGACCCAGTCATTCGTTCAAAATGTTCCATTACAATGCTGGCTGGCAACGTTCTTATCCCTTGCTTGCTTGCTAGCCAACTAAGGATCATTTACAATCACGTCAAAAAGTGCAGCCAGAACAACAGCAAAGTAGCTGTTTCCTAGTGACATTTATTTGGATACATCCATAACAATGAGCTAATGCGGCACGATTTCGCCTGGCATAAAAATAATGTGCTCACCCGTCAGGATACTGTTGTTCAGAGGAGATAGCCAGCAACACAGCTAACACAATCACTTCAAACGGAAGCTGGAAAGATTGAAAACTAGCTGCACTTCGTTTCGTAAAAAAAATAAATGTACATTTCTTTGTATAGTGTATATCCATAAAAATGATGTCAGCTGATTCATGATTTCGACTGGCTGACAAACGCTGCAGGCCTGTCTGTCCAGTCCCAACTCCCGACACGTTCATTACTATGGGACCGCTGGAGGTCGAAATTTAATGTTGAAGTCATGTTTCAAATGTTGGAGAGACAGACAGCAAGGTTTATACAAATCTCCGCTGTTGAAAACTAAATGTTGGTCAAAATGAAACGTGAGATAACGTCTAGATACTTTTTATAGTGGTGATCAACTTTATAAAGTGCCTGGCTGGGCTGATGAGTCAAATGGAACAGAGTAAATATGCATTTAGCTGGTGGTAACTTCTGGAATAGACACCGGCTGGAATGCAGTTTTAACCAATCAGTATTCAGGATTAGACTCACCTGTTGTACAAAGTTGACTAAACAACTACTGATTTAGAACCATGGAGTTACTGCAAGTAAGCACAAAGGCAACAGGAGCACTACCTCCGCTATTCCAGCTCATTTCAACTTAAACAATTAAACATCATCAAATCAACATGGCTATATGCACTTTGTTTAATACACACCAAAAAAAATTAAAGATCCTTTGGCTGTCCATGGTACTGATTTCTGTGTGTATATGTGCGTGCAAGTTGACTCACCCTACTTGTAGACTAGTTGAAAGGCCAATTCTCCTCACTTTCATGTTGGCAAAACGGTCTATGGATATGTCATACAGGACGCTTTTAGTTTTTGTTTTCATCAGCTACCTAGCTAAAATGCTCACTACCCGAACTACCTCGCATGGGCAACAATGAACCAGCTAAGTCAGCTAGCTAGTTAACCGGAGACTACTAGGCTACATATTGAACTTCAATCGTCTCAGGCCAGCGGCACAATATATTAATTTATGGTTACATCAGAATCGCCATTATAATCATTGGCCTGTACAGAGAATTAAGTCAAAATCCACATGGCCAACAATGGCTTAGGAAATTGTCCATTTAGCACGCTAGCTACTGCAGGACATCAACACAAGCAGACCAGAAACAGACACGTTTTTCTAAAAATTATGACAGTGATGACGTTTTGCTTAGGATTTGACTTGATTGGTGGGAAGCCAAATCCAACTGATGGGGGACATTTTGCATTTTCAGGACAACCTACAGTTGAGTTCAGCTCAATGCTGATTGGCTAATTATTTAATACTTTTTTTATCAAGGGAGGCCAATTGCTTGCTGGCATCCATCACCCGAATGCTACGGTGGCAACGTGTCATACTATTTTGCTGCAGACTGCATCAGATACATGGGATACACATACTGAGAGAGAGGGGCGCTGTTTCTTTCACTCTGATGATTTCTCAGGTGAGATTTGTGAATTGACTGAAAATTATGAAAACACAGAGAGAAGAAAGATAAATGATTTTATATTTTATATATTTATTGGCCACTGCCAAGGGTGTGCCTCAATCTCAAGGGAATATATTCAATGATGTGTACCTGGAACCTATCAATAATACAAAGTCAAATACATACTGTAGAGATAATAAGCAGTATATATTTTCTATCGTTCTCCCCCATTTATAAGTCATTCTACATTAATTTGCATAATCTGCTTGCTTACAAAGTGAATCAATTTGATTCTGTGCATTTATGGCTGAACTAAATGTCCCAATCAGGATAGACACTGCACAAGAACTCATCAAGCATTTGAAATCAACAACATGGAAAATATGAATCTTGAAAAATGAGAATGATTCTGATATACCCACCTCCCCTCCTCCTCCCTCCATCCCCCACAGTCTACTTGGCTGTGTAATCTACTAAAGATTAAAAATTACTATCATAAAACAGACATTCCCTGAAAGTAATCCCCCCCTTCCTGAAAAGGGGAGGGAAAAATCTGCACCAAAGCCTTTGCTTCTAGTTATGTCAGACTGTATTTTAAACAGTTCTAATCATATACCTTTGTGGACACTTAATTAAAATTACAAAACCAATTTTAATCTGCAGTCCAATTAATATGCAAATATATGCAAATGTGGTAAAACAAGGTGGTGATTAAGTTAAGGACACTCTTTTTCATGTCTCCTTTAAGTGTGAAAACAAACCATCCTTTTCCCCGAGACTAGTTCTGATGGATTGTGATGCTTACTGGCTGCATGCTGGGCTGAGTAAAATAACCTTTCCAAGTATCATTTCAAAAAGGGAAAACAGCGACCCAAAGTGACACAGTTATTCAGTGCCTGTGTCCCTCCCTAATCCAAACATCAAGTCATTTTACACACATCATGGTAATTCTCTTAAGGTCAGTACAAAGTTGCACGTCTACATCGGCCATTTCGCAAAAGGGCTGTTTGAAATGCAATACTTTTTCCAGGCTAGAGTTGAGAGAGAGTTGACAATTCTAAAGAGGATATGTTAATTCTAATTAGATCTTAAAGATAGACTTTCAAAGTCATATCTGGAGGGAGGAATGTCCATAACAGGTAATGAATGTGAGTGGGTATTAAATAACTTTCTGTTGGAAAAAGCAGGAGACACACATTAGCCAGCTCTAGATGAGGGTAGGTCACGCAACTTTTAAGATTGTTACTCTAGTTAATTTCCTACTTTTGGTTGAACATTAGCTACATATTATGATTTTTCTTCATGAAGGCAGCTTCAGCACACAATGTTAATCAGTGAATAAAAAGTGCATCTGTAATATATTCCTAAAAGATAAGAATAATTAGACCCATTACTGATAAAACTGCCAAAACAGTCCAAACACTCTTGAAAATGAAACATTGAGTCGTGCTAAGATATTCACTTTTTCAGCAAGTATTGTTCGTCTTCAGTAACATAATTGCCTGTTGTGTGGAGGATTCATTCCAATTAACTTTGTTAAGGTTCCTTTTTCTCAAACACTTCAAACTTCTCCCCTTAATTTAAGAAAAAAAAATACTCAAAAGAAAGTTTCGAATTGTAATGTAAAAGCAGTGTTTATTCAGCTGGCTAATGTAATCCAATCAAATCAAATTTTATTTGTCACATGCGCCGAATGCAACAAGTGTAGAGAGATTGTTGTCCTGGCACCAAACGACCACTTCTCTGACCTCCTCCCTACAGGCTGTCTTGTCATTGTCGGTGATCAGGCCAACCACTGTTATGTCATCGGCAAACTTAATGATGGTGTTGGAGTCATGCCTGGCCATGCGGTCATGAGTAAACAGGGAGTACAGGAGGGGTCTGAGCACGTACCTCTGGATCAAATGAAATCACATTTTCAAATCAAATTTTATTAGTCACATGTGTCGAATACAACAGGTGAAATGAATAGCTTTACAGTGAAATGCTTAGTTACGAGCCCCTAACCAATAATGCATTAAAAAAAGAATAACAATAGCGAGACTATATACAAGGGGGTACCGGTACAGAGTCAATGTGTGGGGGAACAGGTTGGTTGAGGTAATAGGTACATGTAGGGAGAGTTATTAAAGTGACTATGCATAGATGATAACAACAAAAAGGGGCAATGCAAATAGTCTGGGTGGCCATTTGATCAGATGTTCAGGAGTGTTATGGCTTGGCGGTAGAAGCTGTTTAGAAGCCTCCTGAACCTAGACTTGGTGCTCCCGTATCGCTTTCCGTGCTGTAGCTGAGAGAACAGTCTATGACTATGGTGGCTGGAGTCTTTGACAATTTTTAGGGCCTTCCTCTGACACTGCCAGGTATAGCGATCCGGGATGGCAGAAAGCTTGGCCCCAAGGATGTACAGGGCCGTGCGCACTTCCCTCTGTAGTGCCTTGCGGTCAGAGGCCGAGCAGTGATGCAACTAGTAAGTAGGCTCTCGATGGTGCAGCTGTAGAACCCTTTGAGGATCTGAGGACCCATTCCAAATCTTTTCAGTACCCTGAGGGGAATAGGTTTTATCGTGGTTTCTTCACGACTGTCTTGGTGTTTGGACCATGTTAGTTTGTTGGTGATGTGGACACCAAGGAACTTGAAGCTCTCAACCTGCTCCTCTACAGCCCCGTAGATGAGAATGGCGGCGTGCTCAGTCCTCTTTTTCCTGTAGTCCACAATCATCTCCTTTATTTTGATCATGTTGAGGGAGAGGTTGTTGTCCTGGCATCACACGGTCAGGTCTCTGACCTCCTGCTTATAGGGTGTCTCGTCGTTGTCAATCAGGCTGTTGTGCCATCGGCAAACTTAATGATGGTGTTGGAGTCGTGCCTGGACATGCAGTCATGAGTGAACAGGGAGTACAGGAGAGGACTAAGCATGCAACCCTGAGGGCCCTGTGTTGAGGATCAGGATGTGTTGTTACCTACCCTTACCACCTGGGGGCGGCCCGTCAGGAAGTCCAGGATCCATTACCAAGTTGCACAGGGCGGGGTCGAGACCCAGGGTCTCGAGCTTGGTGACGAGTTTGGAGGGTACTGTGGTGTTAAATGCTGAGCTGTAGTCGATGAACAGCATTCTCACGTAGGTATTCCTCTTATCCAGATGGGTTAGGGCAGTGTGCAGGGTGGTTGCGATTGCGTCGTCTGTGGACCTATTTGTGCGGTAAGCAAATTGGAGTGGGTCTAGGGTGTCAGGTAGGGTGGAGGTGATATGGTCCTTGACTAGTCTCTCAAAGCAATTCATGATGACGGAAGTGACGGTAGTCGTTTAGCTCAGTTACCTTAGCTTCCTTGGGAACAGGAACAATGGTGGCCCTCTTGAAGCATGTGGGAACAGCAGACTGGGATAAGGATTGATTGAATATCAAATCAAATCAAATCAAATCAAATTTATTTATATAGCCCTTCGTACATCAGCTGATATCTCAAAGTGCTGTACAGAAACCCAGCCTAAAACCCCAAACAGCAAACAATGCAGGTGTAAAAGCACGGTGGCTAGGAAAAACTCCTAGAAAGGCCAAAACCTAGGAAGAAACCTAGAGAGGAACCGGGCTATGTGGGGTGGCCAGTCCTCTTCTGGCTGTGCCGGGTAGAGATTATAACAGAACATGACCAAGATGTTCAAATGTTCATAAATGACCAGCATGGTCGAATAATAATAAGGCAGAACAGTTGAAACTGGAGCAGCAGCACAGTCAGGTGGACTGGGGACAGCAAGGAGCCTTCATGTCAGGTAGTCCTGGGGCACGGTCCTAGGGCTCAGGTCAGTTGAAACTGGAGCAGGAGCATGGCCAGGTGGACTGGGGACAGCAAGGAGTCCTCATGTCAGGTAGTCCTGGGACATGGTCCTAGGGCTCAGGTCCTCCGAGAGAAGAAAGAAAGAGAGAAGGAGAGAATTAGAGAACGCACACTTAGATTCACACAGGACACCGAATAGGACAGGAGAAGTACTCCAGATATAACAAACTGACCCTAGCCCCCCGACACATAAACTACTGCAGCATAAATACTGGAGGCTGAGACAGGAGGGGTCAGGAGACACTGTGGCCCCATCCGAGGACACCCCCGGACAGGGCCAAACAGGAAGGATATAACCCCACCCACTTTGCCAAAGCACATCCCCCACACCACTAGAGGGATATCTTCAACCACCAACTTACCATCCTGAGACAAGGCCGAGTATAGCCCACAAAGATCTCCGCCACGGTACAACCCAAGGGGGGACAGGCCGACCACAACAGTGAATCAACCCACCCAGGTGACGCACCCCCCAGGGACGGCACGAGAGAGCCCCAGCAAGCCAGTGACTCAGCCCCGTAACAGGGTTAGAGGCAGAGAATCCCAGTGGAAAGAGGGGAACCGGCCAGGCAGAGACAGCAAGGGCGGTTCGTTGCTCCAGAGCCTTTCCGTTCACCTTCCCACTCCTGGGCCAGACTACACTCAATCATATGACCCACTGAAGAGATGAGTCTTCAGTAAAGACTTAAAGGTTGAGACCGAGTTTGCGTCTCTGACATGGGTAGGCAGACCGTTCCATAAAAATGGAGCTCTATAGGAGAAAGCCCTGCCTCCAGCTGTTTGCTTAGAAATTCTAGGGACAATTAGGAGGCCTGCGTCTTGTGACCGTAGCGTACGTGTAGGTATGTACGGCAGGACCAAATCAGAGAGGTAGGTAGGAGCAAGCCCATGTAATGCTTTGTAGGTTAGCAGTAAAACCTTGAAATCAGCCCTTGCTTTGACAGGAAGCCAGTGTAGAGAGGCTAGCACTGGAGTAATGTGATCAAATTTTTTGGTTCTAGTCAGGATTCTAGCAGCCGTATTTAGCACTAACTGAAGTTTATTTAGTGCTTTATCCGGGTAGCCGGAAAATAGAGCATTGCAGTAGTCTAACCTAGAAGTGACAAAAGCATGGATTAATTTTTCTGCATCATTTTTGGACAGAAAGTTTCTGATTTTTGCAATGTTACGTAGATGGAAAAAAGCTGTCCTCGAAATGGTCTTGATATGTTCTTCAAAAGAGAGATCAGGGTCCAGAGTAACGCCGAGGTCCTTCACAGTTTTATTTGAGACGACTGTACAACCATTAAGATTAATTGTCAGATTCAACAGAAGATCTCTTTGTTTCTTGGGACCTAGAACAAGCATCTCTGTTTTGTCCGAGTTTAATAGTAGAAAGTTTGCAGCCATCCACTTCCTTATGTCTGAAACACATGCTTCTAGCGAGGGCAATTTTGGGGCTTCACCATGTTTCATTGAAATGTACAGCTGTGTGTCATCCGCATAGCAGTGAAAGTTTACATTATGTTTTCGAATAACATCCCCAAGAGGTAAAATATATAGTGAAAACAATAGTGGTCCTAAAACAGAACCTTGAGGAACACCGAAATGTACAGTTGATTTGTCAGAGGACAAACCATTCACAGAGACAAACTGATATCTTTCCGACAGATAAGATCTAAACCAGGCCAGAACTTGTCCGTGTAGACCAATTTGGGTTTCCAATCTCTCCAAAAGAATGTGGTGATCGATGGTATCAAAAGCAGCACTAAGGTCTAGGAGCACGAGGACAGATGCAGAGCCTCGGTCCGATGCCATTAAAATGTCATTTACCACCTTCACAAGTGCCGTCTCAGTGCTATGATGGGGTCTAAAACCAGACTGAAGCATTTCGTATACATTGTTTGTCTTCAGGAAGGCAGTGAGTTGCTGCGCAACAGCCTTCTCTAAAATCTTTGAGAGGAATGGAAGATTCGATATAGGCCGATAGTTTTTATATTTTCTGGGTCAAGGTTTGGCTTTTTCAAGAGAGGCTTTATTACTGCCACTTTTAGTGAGTTTGGTACACATCCAGTGGATAGAGAGCCGTTTATTATGTTCAACATAGGAGGGCCAAGCACAGGAAGCAGCTCTTTCAGTAGTTTAGTTGGAATAGGGTCCAGTATACAGCTTGAAGGTTTAGAGGCCATGATTATTTTCATCATTGTGTCAAGAGATATAGTACTAAAACACTTGAGCGTCTCTCTTGATCCTAGGTCCTGGCAGAGTTGTGCAGACTCAGGACAACTGAGGTTTGGAGGAATACGCAGGTTTAAAGAGGAGTCCGTAATTTGCTTTCTAATAATCATAATCTTTTCCTCAAAGAAGTTCATGAATTTATCACTGCTAAAGTGAAAGTCATCCTCTCTTGGGGAATGCTGCTTTTTAGTTAGCTTTGCCACAGTATCAAAAAGGAATTTCGGATTGTTCTTATTTTCCTCAATTAAGTTAGAAAAATAGGACGATCGAGCAGCAGTAAGGGCTCTTCGGTACTGCACGGTACCGTCCTTCCAAGCTAGTCGGAAGACTTCCAGTTTGGTGTGGCGCCATTTCCGTTCCAATTTTCTGGAAGCTTGCTTCAGAGCTCGGGTATTTTCTGTGTACCAGGGAGCTAGTTTCTTATGAGACATTTTTTTAGTTTTTAGGGGTGCAACTGCATCTAGGGTATTGCGCAAGGTTAAATTGAGATCCTCAGTTAGGTGGTTAACGGATTTTTGTCCTCTGGCGTCCTTGGGTAGGCAGAGGGAGTCTGGAAGGGCATCAAGGAATCTTTGTGTTGTCTGTGAATTTATAGCACGACTTTTGATGTTCCTTGGTTGGGGTCTGAGCAGATTATTTGTTGCAATTGCAAACGTAATAAAATGGTGGTCCGATAGTCCAGGATTATGAGGAAAAACATTAAGATCCACAACATTTATTCCATGGGACAAAACTAGGTCCAGCGTATGACTGTGACAGTGAGTGGGTCCAGAGACATGTTGGACAAAACCCACTGAGTCGATGATGGCTCCAAAAGCCTTTTGGAGTGGGTCTGTGGACTTTTCCATGTGAATATTAAAGTCACCAAAGATTAGAATATTATCTGCAATGACTACAAGGTCTGATAGGAATTCAGGGAACTCAGTGAGAAACGCTGTATATGGCCCAGGAGGCCTGTAAACAGTAGCTATAAAAAGTGATTGAGTAGGCTGCATAGATTTCATGACTAGAAGCTCAAAAGACAAAAACGTCATTTTTTTTTTTTTTTGTAAATTGAAATTTGCTATCATAAATGTTAGCAACACCTCCGCCTTTGCGGGATGCACGGGGATATGGTCACTAGTGTAGCCAGGAGGTGAGGCCTCATTTAACACAGTAAATTCATCAGGCTTAAGCCATGTTTCAGTCAGGCCAATCACATCAAGATTATGATCAGTGATTAGTTCATTGACTATAATTGCCTTTGAAGTAAGGGATCTAACATTAAGTAGCCCTATTTTGAGATGTGAGGTATCATGATCTCTTTCAGTAATGACAGGAATGGAGGTGGTCTTTATCCTAGTGAGATTGCTAAGGCGAACACCGCCATGTTTAGTTTTGCCCAACCTAGGTCGAGGCACAGACACGGTCTCAATGGTGATAGCTGAGCTGACTACACTGACTATGCTAGTGGCAGACTCCACTATGCTGGCAGGCTGGCTAATAGCCTGCTGCCATGCCCGTAAACACACCAGCCAGCTGGTCTGCCCATGCTCTGAGGACGCGGTCTGGGCCTGCAGCCTTGCGAGGGTTAACACGTTTAAATGTTTTACTCACGTCGGCTGCAGTGAAGGAGAGTCCGCAGGTTTTGGTTGCGGGCCGTGTCACTGGCACTGTATTGTCCTCAAAGCGGGCAAAAAGTTATTTAGTCTGTCTGTGAGCAAGACATCCTGGTCCGCGACGGGGCTGGTTTTCTTTTTGTAATCCGTGTTTGACTGTAGACCCTGCCACATACCTCTTGTGTCTGAGCCGTTGAATTGCGACTCTACTTTTTCTCTATACTGACGCTTAGCTTGTTTGATTGCTTTGCGGAGGGAATAGCTACACTGTTTGTATTCGGTCATGTTCCCGGTCAAGTTGCCCTGGTTAAAAGCAGTGGTTTCGCGGTTTCAGTTTCATGCGAATGCTGCCATCAATCCACGGTTTCTGGTTTAGGAATGTTTTAATCGTTGCTATGGGTACAACATCGTCAATGCATTTTCTAATGAACTCGCTTACCGAATCAGCGTATTCGTCAATGTTGTTGTTGGACGTAAAGCGGAACATATCCCAATCCACGTTATCAAAGCAGTCTTGAAGAGTGGAATCAGATTGGTCCGAGCTTCTTGTTTTAGTTTCTGTCTGTAGGCTGGGAGCAACAAAATGGAGTCGTGGTCAGCTTTTCCGAAAGGAGGGCGGGGGAGGGCCTTATATGCATCGCAGAAGTTAGAATAACAATGATC